>NC_134356.1:188002808-188302808 GCF_048569485.1 Anomaloglossus baeobatrachus
AATTTTCCCATGGGGCTGCATGAGAAATTGGGATGGTTTTAGAGGGCCGGACTAATATAATTAACTCAGTTTTACCCAATACTGTATATAGCATATATACTATCCCTTCATATACAAACAGTAAGTTACGGACTGTGTGACCCCTCGTGGCCCTGCACGCACACATGTCCTTTTTTTCTCTGGCAGCACGGGTGTCACACGGATCGCACACTGATGTGATCTGTGTGACATCAGTGTGACAAATACCAGAGAAAACACGGGTCTTTTTAATAAAAAGATTTTCTATATTTACCTAACTCCAGCGCTGCTGTCTCTGGCTCTGCTGCCTCCCGCTCCTTATCGCTGGTAATTATACTCACTGAATATTCACTGCCGTGAGCAGCTGGAAGCAGGGACAGCGCTGGGGACCGCATCGCTGGGTGAGTATACAGGTGTGTGTGTATGTTGAGAACCTGTAAGCCGGAGCATCTCGGGGACTCGTCACAGTTCCCAATGAACTCTGATGAACCCATGAAGCTGTAGCGTGGGTGTCGCAGGATGGTCATCAAAGTTCATTGGAAACTCTGATGACCTCCTGGAGGTCACTGTGCTTGCAGAATACTCACCTGTCCCTGCGGTGATGTCCTCAACGGTGCTGTGCCCGGTGCTGTCATCGCGATGCTCCGGCTTCCAGGTCCTGAGTGCGGTGAATAATCAATGAATGAGCAGTGGTCAGGAGCGGGAGGCAGCAGAGCTGAAGAAAGCAGGTAAATATGGAAAATCTTTTTATTTCACAGACTCGTGTTTTCTCCGGTACCTGTCACATGTATGCAAACAGGTACCGGAGAAACGCAATCAGGCCCTGTAATGGCGGTATGGCGCTGCAGGGGGCGGGGAGAGAGCACGTGGTACCCGATGTAACTCCAGTACCACTCGCAGTTACGGGCTTTTCTCTCTGCACGCACGCACACATACATACACACACGCACACGCTATATAGATATATACACAAACAATCCCCATATACTACATCACTACACCCCCATATACACCTGTAATATACATCACTGCACCCCCATAAACACCTGTAATATACATCACTGCACCCCCATATACACCTGTAATATACATCACTACACCCCTATATACACCTGTAATATACATCACTGCACCCCCATATACACCTGTAATATACATCACTACACCCCCATATACACCTGTAATATACATCACTGCACCCCTATATACACCTGTAATATACATCACTACACCCCTATATACACCTGTAATATACATCACTGCACCCCTATATACACCTGTAATATACATCACTACACCCCTATATACACCTGTAATATACATCACTGCACCCCCATATACACCTGTAATATACATCACTACACCCCTATATACACCTGTAATATACATCACTACACCCCCATATACACCTGTAATATACATCACTGCACCCCTATATACACCTGTAATATACATCACTACACCCCTATATACACCTGTAATATACATCACTGCACCCCTATATACACCTGTAATATACATCACTACACCCCTATATACACCTGTAATATACATCACTGCACCCCCATATACACCTGTAATATACATCACTACACCCCTATATACACCTGTAATATACATCACTACACCCCTATATACACCTGTAATATACATCACTGCACCCCCATATACACCTGTAATATACATCACTACACCCCTATATACACCTGTAATATACATCACTGCACCCCTATATACACCTGTAATATACATCACTACACCCCTATATACACCTGTAATATACATCACTGCACCCCCATATACACCTGTAATATACATCACTGCACCCCCATATACACCTGTAATATACATCACTGCACCCCCATATACACCTGTAATATACATCACTACACCCCTATATACACCTGTAATATACATCACTGCACCCCTATATACACCTGTAATATACATCACTACACCCCTATATACACCTGTAATATACATCACTGCACCCCTATATACACCTATAATATACATCACTGCACCCCTATATACACCTGTAATATACATCACTGCACCCCCATATACACCTGTAATATACATCACTGCACCCCCATATACACCTGTAATATACATCACTACACCCCTATATACACCTGTAATATACATCACTGCACCCCCATATACACCTGTAATATGCATCACTACACCCCTATATACACCTGTAATATACATCACTGCACCCCCATATACACCTGTAATATACATCACTACACCCCTATATACACCTGTAATATACATCACTGCACCCCCATATACACCTGTAATATACATCACTACACCCCTATATACACCTGTAATATACATCACTGCACCCCTATATACACCTGTAATATACATCACTACACCCCCATATACACCTGTAATATACATCACTGCACCCCCATATACACCTGTAATATACATCACTACACCCCCATATACACCTGTAATATACATCACTACACCCCTATATACACCTGTAATATACATCACTACACCCCCATATACACCTGTAATATACATCACTACACCCCCATATACACCTGTAATATACATCACTGCACCCCCATATACACCTGTTATATACATCACTGCACCCCCATATACACCTGTAATATACATCACTGCACCCCCATATACACCTGTAATATACATCACTACACCCCTATATACACCTGTAATATACATCACTGCACCCCCATATACACCTGTAATATACATCACTGCACCCCCATATACACCTGTAATATACATCACTGCACCCCCATATACACCTGTAATATACATCACTACACCCCTATATACACCTGTAATATACATCACTGCACCCCCATATACACCTGTAATATACATCACTGCACCCCCATATACACCTGTAATATACATCACTACACTGCTATATACTCCTGTAATATACATCACTACATCCACATATACATCACTAGACCCCTATATACTACACCTGTAAAACTACATTGCCATATACTACATCACTCCCCCCAAATATTACTTACCAGTTACCCCCCCCTCACCTCCACTCCCCCCATTGTCCCCTCAGGTTACTAGTCACCACTCACCTTTCCCTCCTCAGACACCTCCGTACGGGCTCCCGCTGACATCCTTCTTCTCTTGTACGGCTCCCCGCTGAGCTGCTTCCTCTCTCCATACGGGCTCTGGCTGCTGCATCTTCTTCTCCTGCCGGGGCGGGAACTTTTCAAATGACACACACGCGCGCCGTACTGACGACATCAGGGCGCGCGCGTGTGTGTCACAGAGAAAGTGCCGGCAGGAAACAGAGGACAGATTCCTGCGTTCCGCTGCTGCACTGTGCGGTGCTGCAGTATCTGTCTTCTGTTCCTTGCCGGCAAGCAGCGTGTGATGAGGGCAATCTGACCACGGGCCACCCGGAGCCTGGAGCTCCGGACAACAGGTCAGATTGCCCTCATCAGTGACCGGCCAGCAAGGACGCCCGGAGCCAGGCAGGCCGGTCACAGAGAGTAGGCGGGCCGGATGTGGCCCGCGGGCCGCCCCTTGCCCAGGTCTGCTATAGACAATACCCTGTCTACTCCAGTAAATTCCAATAATATCATCAAAGGTATAACGGTAATCTAGACCAACACACATGCGCCTCTACCATAGGCAAGTGTCCGCTGTAAATGTCAAGTAAAGCCCATCAAAATTCTATACTGCACTATGGCTGGCAAAAATGTAAAAGGCTTTCTACATTATGTATCCTGTCCTAACCGTTTGACATACACCATTATACTATACAATGCTCAGCATAAATCAATACACCTTCTTTCAAAAGTAAGATTTTATTCAATATTTCACTAAAACTAAAAAACAATTTTCAACATTTTGACAAGAATGAGCTTTCTAGAAATTTGTTTTTAACTCATACCATGAGTGCAATGTTAATAATATAACTCTCATTACAAAATTATCAGTTTTACTCAAATTAGTTGATTTAGAAATAAATACCCCACATCAAACACTACCACATTTAGTATTTTGTATGACCTCCATGATTTTTAAGGACAGCAACAAGTCATCTATTCATGGAATGAACAGGTTGGTGATATATTACATCTATCTTTTTCCATTCTTCAAGAATGACCTCTTTCATAGCCTGGATGCTGGATGGATAATGATGCTTAACTTGTCTCTTCAGAATTGCCTTAGGTGTTAGATTGGGTTCAGATCAGGAGACACACTGAATCACTTTCACCCTCATCTTCTTGTAACAGTGGACTCAGATGTGATTTGGATTATTATGATGGAAAACTGCACGTCTACCAAGGGCATGGAGTGATGGTAGCATCTTCTCTCTCACTACAGAGCAGGACATCTGAATTCATGATACCATCAATAAAATGTATCTCCGAACACCAGCAGCACTCATCCACATAAGGACACTGTTACCACCATCTTTCACTGTACACATTGTCCTCTTTTCTTTGGACTCATCACCTTAGTGACACCATACAGTTTTGAAGCCATCAGTTTCACAAACATTTATCTTGATCACATCACTCCAGAATATGGAGCCCTAATAGTCTTCACATTTTTCAGCATGGGCTCTGGCATACCATAAGCTGGCTTTTCTGTACATGGGCTGTAGGGGAGGCTTCCTCCATGGATAACACCCGTGCATGCCATTCTTCTGCAGTGTATGTGGTATTGAATCATGGGAAATAGTCAAGCTGGTTTTGCTTTCTACTTTTCTAGCTAACTGCAGTAAACTTGTGTGCCTTCTTCAACCCTTCTCATTAAAAGATGCTCCTGTTAAAGGGAACCTGTCACCACTTTTTTGGCTATAAGCTGCAGCCTCCACCACCGAGCTCTTTATATACAGCATTCTAACATGCTGTATATAAGAGCCCAGGCTGGGGGTATAACATAAACACTTTATAATACTCACCTAACGGTTGCTGCGGTGGGCCTTATGGGCATTTCCGTTGTCCGGTGCTGGCGCCTCCCCTTTTGGCCATCTTCGTCCTCTTTCTCAAGCCTGGGTGCATGACACTAGCTACGTCATACACACTCGCCGGCTCTGCGCAGGCGCACTACAATACTTTGATCTGCCCTGCTCAGGACAGATCAAAGTGTGCCTGCTCAAGACCTGAATGCCGACGAGTGTGTATGACGTCGGACCAGTCATGCAACGCGGCTAGAGAAGGAGAACAAAGATGGCCAAAAGAGGTGGTGCCGGGACCGGACAATGGAGACGCCCATAAGGCCCACTGCGCCACCGTTGGGTAAGTGTTATAAAGTGTTTTTTATGTTATACCCCCAGCCTGGGCTCTTATATACAGCATGTTAGAATGCTGTATAGAAGAGCCTGGTGGTGGTGGCCGCAACTTATAGGCTGAAAAAGTGGTGACAGGTTCCCTTTAAGTTGTTAACTTCCATGCATGGCCTAGAAGTCTGTCAGATAGTTACAATTCCATCTTTGTTAAATTTATGTGCCACTTTCACTACAGTATTCTCACTGATAAATAAAGCTTGGCTGATCTTCATGTAGTTATCATCTTTCTTGTATAAATAAAGAGAATTTTGTTTACTTACCGTAAATTATTTTTCTTATAGTTCCGTAATGGGAGACCAAGACCATGGGTGTATAGCTTCTGCCTCCGGAGGACACACAAAGTACTACACTAAAAAGTGTAGCTCCTCCCTCCTAGCATATACACCCCCTGGATAACCAAATATAGCCAGTTTAGTCCAAAAGCTGAAGGAGGACAGCCACCCACAAGTAGAGATAGAGCAAAAACCGGAACAACCGGAGCCTCTGTCTACAACAACAGCCGGTGAAAACACACGGAACAAGAAAACTGCCAACAGGCAACAGGGAGGGTGCTGGGTCTCCCATTACGGAACTATAAGAAAAAGAATTTACGGTAAGTAAACAAAATTCTCTTTTTCTTCATCGTTCCTTATGGGAGACCCAGACCATGGGACGTCTCAAAGCAGTCCATGGGTGGGAATAAACAGAAAACTGAGAAGTAGGCGAAACCTAACTTCACAAATGGGCGCCGCCTGAAGGATGCGTCTGCCCAAGCTCGCATCTGCCGAAGCATGAGCATGCACTTGGTAGTGCTTCGAAAAGGTATGCAGACTAGTCCAAGTGGCAGCCTGACAGACCTGCTGAGCCGTAGCCTGGTGCCTGAAAGCCCAAGAGGCACCGACAGCTCTGGTCGAGTGTGCCTTGATCCCCGGCGGGGGAGGCACTTGAGTACACTGGTAGGCATTGGAAATGGCCGACCTAATCCAACGAGCTAGGGTCGGCTTAGAAGCCGAGAGGCCCTTACGCCGACCTGAGGTCAGCACAAAGAGAGAGGTGCACCGCCTAAGAGCAGCGGTGCGAGAAACATAGATCCGGAGCGCCCGCACCAAATCCAGAGTATGCAACGCTTTTTCAAAGCGATGAACAGGAGCCGGACAAAAGGAAGGCAAGGAAATGTCCTGGTTAAGGTGGAAAGGAGATACCACCTTAGGAAGAAAGTCCGGAGTCGGACGGAGAACCACCTTGTCTTGATGAAAAACCAAAAAAGGTGACTCTGAAGAGAGAGTAGCCAATTCAGAGACTCTCCTGAGGGAAGTTATGGCCACTAGAAAGACCACTTTCTGTGAAAGACGAGACAAAGAAACCTCCCTAAGTGGCTCAAAAGGGGGTTTCTGCAAGGCCGTGAGGACCAGATTAAGGTCCCAGGGATCCAAAGGCCGCCGGTAAGGCGGAATGATGTGAGATGCGCCCTGCATGAAGGTGCGCACCTGAGCCAGCCGGGCGATACGCCGCTGGAACAACACTGACAGAGCCGAGACCTGTCCCTTGAGGGAATTGAGGGATAGTCCTAGCTGCAGACCGGACTGTAGAAAGGACAGATGGGTCGGCAGGGAAAAAGGCCAAGGAGCATGGCCGGAAGAGCGACACCAGGACAGGAAAATTCTCCAGGCCCTGTGATATATCTTGGCCGAGGAAGACGTCCGAGCCCGAGTCATAGTGGAGATGACTTCAGGAGGGATACCAGAAGTCGTCAAGATCCAGGACTCAAGAGCCACGCCGTCAATCTGAGAGCCGCAGAACTCTGGCGGAAAAACGGACCTTGTGAGAGAAGGTCTGGACGGTCCGGAAGATGCCACGGCACGTCCACGGACAGATGGTGCAGGTCTGGGTACCAAGCTCGCCTGGGCCAGTCTGGAGCAATGAGGATGACCCGACGGCCCTCCATTCTGATCTTGCGCAGGACTCTGGGCAAGAGAGCTAGAGGGGGAAACACGTAAGACAGACGAAACTGGGACCAATCTTGAACCAGCGCGTCCGCTGCAAAGGCCTGAGGATCGTGGGAGCGAGCCACGTAAACCGGAACCTTGTTGTTGTGCCGGGATGCCATTAGATCCACTTCCGGAGTGCCTCACTTGCGGCAGATTGTCCGAAACACTGCCGGATGCAGAGCCCACTCGCCGCTGTCCACGGTTTGACGGCTGAGATAATCTGCCTCCCAGTTTTCCACGCCTGGGATGTGGACTGCGGATATGGTGGACTTGGAGTCCTCCGTCCACTGGAGGATGCGTTGAACCTCCAACATTGCCAGGCGGCCGCGTGTCCCGCCCTGGTGATTGATGTAGGCAACCGCTGTCGCGTTGTCTGACTGGACTCGAATGTGCTTGCCCGCCAACAGATGGTGAAAGGCTAAGAGAGCTAGAAGCACAGCTCTTATTTCCAGCACATTGATCGAGAGGGCTGATTCGGACTGAGTCCAAGTGCCCTGCGCCCTGTGGTGGAGATATACTGCTCCCCAGCCGATTAGACTGGCATCTGTGGTGAGGACCACCCAGGACGGGGCCAGGAAGGAGCGTCCCTGAGACAGAGAGAGGGGCCGAAGCCACCACTGAAGGGAGCTCCTGGTCTGTGGCGACAGAGCCACCAACCTGTGCAAGGAGTAAGTCCGCTTGTCCCAACAGCGGAGAATGTCCAGCTGCAGAGGACGCAGATGGAACTGGGCAAAGGGAACCGCTTCCATTGACGCCACCATCTGACCCAGCACCTCCATTAGGTGCCTGATGGAGTGACGGCGAGACCTCAGCAAAGAGCGCACCGCCAGATGGAGGGACTGCTGTTTGACTAAGGGCAGCTTTACAAGTGCCGGCAAAGTCTCGAACTGCATCCCTAGGTACGTGAGACTCTGGGTCGGAGTCAGAGTGGACTTGGGTAGATTGACAAGCCACCCGAACTGGACTAGAGTGGCGAGAGTGAGCGAGACACTCCGCTGACAGTCTGCACTGGATGAAGCCTTGACCAGAAGGTCGTCCAGGTAAGGAATCACTGCCAACCCCTGGAGGTGCAGAACCGCAACCACTGCTGCCATGACCTTGGTGAATACTCGAGGGGCCGTGGCTAACCCGAAGGGGAGAGCCACGAATTGGAAATGTTCCTCTCCGATTGCAAACCGTAGCCAACGCTGGTGTGAAACTGCAATTGGCACATGCAGATAGGCATCTCTGATGTCGATGGATGCTAGAAAATCTCCTTCGGTCATTGAGGCAATGACTGATCGCAGAGACTCCATGCGAAAATGCCGCACCTGAACATGCTTGTTGAGAAGCTTGAGATCCAGGATGGGCCGGAAGGAACCGTCCTTCTTGGGGACTAGGAAGAGATTTGAGTAGAAACCTCTGAACCGTTCCCGGGCGGGAACCGGTACAATTACTCCATTGGCCTGCAAGGATGCCACGGCCTGAGAGAAGGCGGCGGCCTTGGAGCAGGGGGGGAGTGGACATAAAAAATCTGTTTGGCGGGCTGGAAGAGAATTCTATCCTCCCACTAATCGGAGACGTGTTGAAACCACACGTCGCCAAAGTGGGAGAGCCTGCCACTGACCAAGGACGTTGCTGGCGCGGCCAGATAGTCAAGAGGAGGCTGCCTTGGTGGCAGCGGCTCCTGCGGTCTTCTGAGGACGCGGCTTCGTGCGCCAGCTGGGTTTTCGGTCCTTGGCTGAGTTAGTGGACGAGGCTGAGGGCTTAGAGGATGACCAGTTAGAGGAACGAAAGGAACGAAACCTCGACTGGTTCCTGCCCTGGACAGGTTTCATGGTTTTAGTTTGTGGCAAGGAAGTACTCTTCCTGCCAGTAGCTTCCTTAATAATTTCATCCAGTTGTTCGCCGAACAGCCGGGGCCCAGCAAATGGGAGCCCAGCAAGGTACTTCTTGGAAGAAGCGTCTGCTTTCCACTCTCGAAGCCACAAGATCCTGCGGATAGCGAGGGAATTAGCCGAAGCCACCGCCGTGCGGTGAGAAGCCTCCAGAATGGCAGACATGGCATAGGATGAAAAGGCTGAAGCCTGGGAAGTTAAGGCAACCATTTCGGGCATAGAGTCCCTGGTCAGGGAATGCATCTCCTCCAGAGAAGCAGAGACGGCTTTGAGAGCCCATACTGCTGCAAAAGACGGGGAAAACGAGGCCCCTGCCGCTTCATATACAGATTTGGCCAGAAGGTCAACCTGGCGGTCAGTGGAATCCTTAAGTGAGGTGCCATCAGCCACAGATACAACTGTCTGGGCTGAGATTCTAGACACTGGAGGGTCTACCTTCGGTGAATGAGCCCACTCCTTGGCCACCTCTGGTGGAAAGGGAAAACGGTCATCAGAACTACGCTTTGGGAAGTGTTTGTCAGGACAGGCCCTGGGCTTGGTCACAGTGGCCTGAAAACTGGAGTGGTTAAAGAACACACTCCTTGCTCTCTTAGGTGAGGTAAACTGGTGCTTTTCTACCAGAGAGGGTTGTTCCTCTGATACTGGTGGATTGAGGTCCAGTACAGAATTAATGGACGCAATCAAATCACTAACATCTGCATCACCTTCGGTCAGATCAATGGGGCACATGGAGGTAGCGTCAGAGCCCACAGTAAAGGCATCCTCCTCGTCCTGCGATTCAGCTCGTGAATCAGAGCCGCGGGACGAGGAAGGAGAGGAGCCCCTGCGTCTCCGTTTAGGAGGACGGGGTCTGAGCTCTGTGAGCTCTGCTGAGCGAGCCATAGCAGCAGAGGCGCCCTGAGAAGGGGGCTGATGCATGCTCAGCAGAGTCCGGGAAAACTGTCCCATGGAGTCGGCAAAGGACTGGGAGATAGACCTAGAGAAGGATTCTACCCAAGCCGGGGGTTCAGCCACCGGAGCCGGAGCAGCCGGAGGGACCACTGGGAGTGAGACTCCAGGCTGAGGCACCACCATGTTAGAGCAGGCATCACAATGTGGATATGTGCTCGGTTCAGGCAGTACGAGCTTACATGCAGTGCATATTGAGTACAGCCTTGCAGCCTTGCTCCTTGTGTGAGACATGCTGCTGAAGTGGGGGTTATGAGCAGAATGGCCCCCAGAGAGTATATAAGCAGGTCCACAACCGGAGGTTGTGGCTTACCAGACCGTTTGTGTGCCCTCCAGATCCCACAGGCCGGACCCCCAGAGAGATGCTGCAGCCAGCTCCGATCAGTGTGAGAACGCTGATAAAATGGCGCCGGAGCGAGGAGAGGGGGCGGGGCCTACTCAAAGAGCGGGATCCGGAGGGCCAGGGAGGTATACAGAGGAGGGAATCTTTCCTCAGAGAGGAGTGTCCCTTCCCTGTGCCGAATAGCCGCTGGGCGGAGCCGCACTGTCCCTCTGCATGATTGGCATGCAGGGGCAGTGAAAACGAAAGTAGGCCTCATGCGAAGCCGGGGCCTAAATTTAACAATGCGGCCGGCGCGCAGGCACCATCGTTGCGGTTCTCCGGTGAAAACCAGAGAACCGGCCGGAAAAGTCAGCATAGTTACACAGCACACTCTCCCCAACAATAAAGTACAAGGGACCCCCCGATAACCACGTCTCAGATACTTAGCTTGTGAGACGCAGGGCCAGGTCCCTGAGGGATGAGTGCTCCGTCCGGCAGGATCCAAAAGGGGCTGCGGATGGAGACCGGTCTCCTGCAAGGCAGTGAGAAGCGTGCTGGCTCCCACTTCAAGCCAGAGCCCGAGGGGATGGTGAAGGAGCGCGGCATGAAGGGCTCCAGCCCTGAAATCAACCTTAACAACACCGCCGAGACAGTGGGGTGAGAAGGGACATGCCGAGAGTCCAGACTTGGACCCGCTTTTCTTCAAAATCTTTCCAAAAATCAAAATCAGATGAGAATGCATGTGTGGATGTGTGCCTCCTGAACACAAAGCATTGAACTGGCTATATTTGGTTATCCAGGGGGTGTATATGCTAGGAGGGAGGCGCTACACTTTTTAGTGTAGTACTTTGTGTGTCCTCCGGAGGCAGAAGCTATACACCCATGGTCTGGGTCTCCCATAAGGAACGATGAAGAAAAATTATTTTCTTTCTCAGGTTTTATGACATTTCTCTTTCATGTGGTGCCATTGCTGCAGAATGAAATGAGAAGGGGTTTTCTTTGTTATGCAATGTTCCTTTATAGTCCTTTATAGTCACCTATTTAATGATGAATTAGACTGGAACGTGGTTGAATTCTTGTTGATTAGAATTTTGTAGTCTAAACTTTAACTTTGGTCTTAAGACTTTCATTAGAGTGTACTCATTTTTGCAATATGATGAATTTGTTTGGAAAATTACTTTTTGGGTGGGCAAAATAACTAAATGTGTCTGGATTCAATGTCCCATGTTTCTGGAAGTATTTTCTAGTATGGTATCCCATAAAAAATATTGATTCGGAAAGGAAACTAAAGGTTTTCTGACAAATTGATTGGTGTGTACTCATTTATGCAGATCACTGTACAAGCTTATTTAAAAGTTTACTGGCTGGTAGTAGTAATAGTAGCATACTTCCAATACATTTGGTAATTTTAAATATCCAAAACGTTTTCCTGAGAACACTGTACCTGGCAAAAATAAGAAGCAGACGTTATCTGAATGGCTCTGTGTTTGTGTCTAGATCTTAAAGGGAATCTTAAAGGTTTTTTCCAACTAATCTAAAAGTAGCATAGACACGGAGATCATGATTTCACATATGTGTCGCTTACCAGGCTGCTAGCTTAAGTTTTGATGAAATCACTGTTGCAACAAGAAATTATCACTAGATAAACTAGTAAACGTGCTGCCATGTAGTCTTCCATAGTCATGATTTTTGGTTATTTGTGCCCCTACCAATTGCTTTTGCACAGTGTATACAGAGTGCTACCAATCAGTGGTGTGGGCAGGGATATACAGAGCTCAGCACTCAGAAAACTGCTAAATCTCCAGTAGATATAACAATGATTTTTTCAAAACAGCATCAAGCAGCCCAGTAAGTGATACATCGCTGGAATCAGGGTTTCTGCCCCTACTGCTTTTGTATTGGGTAGCAAAAAGCTGGTGATAGATTTCCTTTAAATCTCACCAATAATTAATAAACAATGTTTTTCATTACCAATGTGCACTAAGTTGCTGAAATAAAAGACTGCTTTGAGCTCATTTTGTGCATTAACCCATGTTACACTTTTTACCTGCATTTATTTGTACTGGATCAGCCCAATGAACATAGTTTAAAAAAATAAGAGAAACCCAGGATGTGGTGAATGAATCTCACCTTAGTCCTGGCCTTGATTCGCTTGTACACAAAATCAGAGTATGGACTACAGGGGATAAAGCGCCCTGTTCCCTGGGTCACATGTAAGGTCCCATCTTCCATCATGATCTTGCCTTGGCAGATAACCACCAGTGGTGCTCCTCGTAGCTCCATGCCTTCAAAGATATTATATTCTGCAGCCTAGAACACAAGAGACAGGGCTAAGGTCTTATATCACCATTATTAATCATTTTTAATGACGTCACTAAAACTTAAAGCTGAAAATAATGCAACTTTTGGAATTTTCATGCCAGTCCTAAACATCTACGCCAATATGTGTGGAGTATGGGTGGGACAGGACATGGCTACACCCGTCCATTAAATTGCTGAAAAATTACGTAACTTATGTCAGATATGTATTCCAGTTCCTGACTAGAATACATTTCTGGCATCACTTAGTGAAGGGCTCCCTGGAGTACGATGCGCCCAATTCATTAAGACTGGTGTAAGCAGCGCTAGTTTCGATGCATGGACTCCTTCACTTTCTTTCAGATCAGACACCAGGATGAGTGCGAGTAGTTCCAGCAAAATCCGTCTGGGCCAACAGAACAACTGTCACTGACAAACCACTGTGCGGGTTAATTCTTTTCTACCATGTCAGGCATATTGTGGGATAATAACAAGCTGGCTTATTTCTTTTTATTATCTGGCTTAGTCATTGTTGGCCTATTATCCCTGGTGCTGCACTGCTCCAGGACACGTCACCATACAATTAGATCATTTATACTAAAAAGCTAATATTTTAATGATGGAGTCAATCTCGGCTCATTAACCACTCTATATTTTAGTAAATGACAATACCGGAGTTTTACGGTCTCGGCGCTCCATGTTACTTACTGAGTGATGACTTTTGGCAGACACAATTTTCACTGCGTCTGGATCCCAGATGACCAAGTCACTGTCTGAGCCCACAGCTATTCTCCCTTTTCTGGGATACATGTTGAAGATCTTGGCAGCATTGGTACTGGTTACAGAAACAAACTGGTTTTCATCCATTTTCCCCGTAGCCTAAAACAGGAGGTAAGGTTACATGGGTGAGTTCACTTGTTGGCCCATTCATTCTCAGAAGAAATCTGTCCCCAGCACAGACCTTTGCAAAGAGGAACCATGATGTAGCCACTATGTCTGTTCTCCCAATCAGACAATTAGAGGCATAGTTTTCACACTAAGCACACTCATTACTGGCAATAATGGGGGGCACCTGCTAAAATGTTTTAGAACAGTATCTTGTACATATTCTTAGCTAAAGGTCAAGTTTTTTAACGTTAAAGGGAACCTGTAACATTCAGAAATGCTAAATTACTGTCAGAAATAGGGCTAATCTGCAGCTAAACAGCATTTATGTCTTGTCTGTCTGCCTTATAGGTGCAGCAGCTACAGGAAGATAATGAAACTGTATCCTCCCTGCAGCCGATTGCTTCCAGTCATTGGGAAGGTCCAGGAATCGAATACAGTAACAGCTCACTTTGATTGACAGCCTGCACTTCAAATATGAGGCAAAGCAGGCTTTCCTTATAGGGCATTTACCTGCAGATATAGTGGGAATTTACATGTAAACAGCATAATTACATAAAATCAGCAGATACAGGTAGAAAAATGTTATTGTCCTTCCAGTCATCAGCCACTGCTGATTGTTAATCAAAGTGCTAGGGAAGGATTACAGCATGCTCACTTCGCAATGAGCGGAAACAACCATTCCCTGCATGGTCCCTATGGCTGGAAGTGATCGGCTCAAGGGAGAGAATAAGGCTGTGCGCACGTTGCCTTCTGCTTTGACAAAAATTCTGCGTTTTGTCACTGCATGAGCATTTCAAAACGTAGCCAAAATGCTGCTTTTTGGATGCATTTTGAATGCAGAATGGATACAGAATTCATGCGTTCTGGATGCTTGCTCTGCCATAGACAGAGTGGGAAAAGCATCCAAAAGAAGTGACATTTGCTTTTTTAGAACGCATCGATTTTGTCAAAAATTTGGCATCCAAAACGCAACGTGTGCATGGAATTTGCTGACTTGTCATAGACTTTGCTGGGGAAGCAGAATGCATGCGTTTACGCTGCAGTTTAAGACGCTGAGTAAACATGAAAAAACGCAACATGCGCACATAGCCTAAAATGGAACTTTCCACCTGTAACCACTTCTCCAGTGACTTGGCTACACAGAGTTTAAATGCTTTTTACCTGCGCGTTAGCTCTATATTTGATGGTAAATAGCATTTTTAAATGTGACAGATTTTGTTTACCTGTGAACCATCCAAAGTATTAAAATACTGGGCCTGTTGGCATATGGCTCTGTAATAATGCTTTGAAATGCTATTTACAGTCAGCAGTTGCAGCAACATCGTGCAACTACACGAGCAGAAATGACCCTGTTCCCAATTGGGAAGGTAGAGATGGTTTATTAGTTGCCTTCCAGTTTGCTGTATACATAGTACAGAATGAGTGCTGTGTATGCAGCTAAGGCCGGTGTCCCACTTGCGAGTGTCTCGAGTGTATCTCACGCGAGTCTCGTGGTGCATCACCCGGCACAGACTCACACTCTCCTCACAGGAGCGGGTCGGTTGCATGCATCTCTATGCACCCAACCCGTTCCTGTGAGGAGAGTGTGAGAGGGTGATGTACCGCGAGACACACGCGAGATACACGCAATGCACTCGCAAGTGTGACACCGGCCTTAGGACCAGTTCCTCCTCCAAACCTGATGACCATGCGGCCATCATGTGGGTTCAGGAGCCGCTGTGTCTTGTAGACCAAGATCAACTGCAGTGTATTCAGGAGGCTGACTTTGTCCTAATTGGGACGATGGAGTTACAGGAGAAAATAGGCACTAATAAAAAGGCATTTATATGTTGAAATGTCCCCCCCAAAGGTCTTTTATAATCTTAAAGGAGGAACAATGTGTGATATAACTCATATAACTGAGAACAAAAAAATTAAAAGCAGGAATAAATAAAATGAATATTTTTTCAAAGTCACTCTCAGTCAAAATCACTGCTTCTAGTTCCACACCATATTAATATAATTGTAGCATAAAGGAAAACACAATGTAAAATTTATTTCTAGAAATCTTTTGTGATCATGAAAATAAAAAAAAAAAAAAAAAGACCATGAAAAAGAGACAGTATATTTCCTTTATTTCTTTACTTTTCCAAAGCAAAAAAAAAAAAATAAAAAAATATATATATATTTATATATAAATAAAATTGCCTAAAAATTAAGCTTCTCGTATCACAAGAAAAAGTGTCAAAAAAAAAACTGAGTAGCTGAACGACAAAACAATTTAGAAGTCTTAAAATCACATGTACAGAAAAAAAAATAAAATAAAATAATGTGTGCCTGGTCAAGAATAGGGAAAAGTGGCCTGTTCTTGACCATGATGGCGGAAAAAAAAAAATAGTATAAATATTCTAAATATAATCGCCTATTCAATCTATTAAGATACGCCTGTCCTACTTGTATGGTCCGCGTCTTACCACTGCCTTGTCCCAGATGATAGACATTCTTTCCTCAATGCCATTTGTTCCCTCAGGAATAAGAGTAAAGTTGTCCTTCCCAATCGCCTTCTGTGCTGTGCTGAATGTAGTATGGGCACTGCCAGTCACCTGCAGATCACCACTAAAGAAAGCACAAACAGTTCACTTGTTAGCCCTAATAAAGTGCCTGACAGCCATGTAAGACCAGTAGGAGGCGGTAATGAGCCACTAAATACGACTGTCAGCATATTTGAAAGAGTGCAGTCCAAAGAAATGAGAATCAGCACAGAGATGCAGCCCAGCTGAACTTACTTGAAAAACACACACACACACACAGACACACACACAGACACACAGACACACACACAGACACACACACACACTAAAGTATGCCGTAACATGTAAAGATCACCTATTCCCCGATATGTCATTCACTACAGAGTTCCACAAGGATTGTGCATCAAGAACTTCGAGAAATGGTTTTCATATCTCAGCTTAAGATTTAAGATGACCATGCAAAATGCCAAGAGTCATCTGGAGTGCTGTAAAACATGCCTGGAGCAGTGTAATTGAACTCTCTATGCATTATTAAAGGGAGTCTGTCAGCTGTTTTTTGCTAAGTAATCGGAGACCTGCATGATGTAGGCACAGAGACCCAGATTCCAGCGATGTATCACTTAGTTTACTGGGTGCAGCAGTGGAGCTACAAAGTTTACTCTCCTGCTGATCTGGCAGAGTTCAGAATGCTGAGCTATGTATAACACCGTCCACACCACTGATTGCCAGCTTATTTTGTACACTGTATATTGACAGAAAGCTGCCAATCAGTGGTGGGAGCAGAGTCAGACCGGAGGTATGTGACACGTACTCCTGTAGTGATAATCTCCTGCTGATAAAACATGGATTTTTTTGAGAACACAAAACACAGCTCAGTAAGCAACAACTGGAATCAGGGTCTCTTCCCATGTTATGCCGCTCAGATTACATAGCACAAACCTGCTGACAGACTCCCTTTAAGCGAAGGAGACACATGACAGTGGGTAGAGAGGAGACTCTCATTCTTTGCAATAGTTATTGTCTACTTGATGGAACTAGGCTGTGCGGTTCCCCTGTAAGAAACAGGCAGCTGACATGAGTTATTCACTTTTGTAAGGAAGATGGGGTTTAGGGTTCGCTCACATTGGTGTTTAAAATCGGCAAGTGAAATGAAAAAAAAACAAAAAAACATAAATAAAAACAATTGTTGCACTTGCAATATTAAACAATGATGCTGTGTCCGGTTGCAAGTTATTCCTTAACTGGAATCAGGCTGATTGACTGCAGCGCTGATGTCACGTCACTCAGATAAGTGGCTCTGCCTGTGTAGACAGAACTGATCGGGTGCTGTACTGTTGAGGTCACATCAGCACTGCAGCTAATAACGGACACGGGAGGTGCGCTGAACCTAGGACCGGTGAGTAAAGCGTCATCAGAAAATAGACTCCTAGCTAAAAGGCATAAATTTGTAAGAGTCCTGTACTGCTTTTACAATGCATACAGTTAGGTCCAGAAATATTTGGACAGTGACACAAGTTTTGTTATTTTAGCTGTTTACAAAAACATGTTCAGAAATACAATTATATATATATAATATGGGCTGAAAGTGCACACTCCCAGCTGCAATATGAGAGTTTTCACATCCAAATCGGAGAAAGGGTTTAGGAATCATAGCTCTGTAATGCAAAGCCTCCTCTTTTTCAAGGGACCAAAAGTAATTGGACAAGGGACTCTAAGGGCTGCAATTAACTCTGAAGGCGTCTCCCTCGTTAACCTGTAATCAATGAAGTAGTTAAAAGGTCTGGGGTTGATTACAGGTGTGTGGTTTTGCATTTGGAAGCTGTTGCTGTGACCAGACAACATGCGGTCTAAGGAACTCTCAATTGAGGTGAAGCAGAACATCCTGAGGCTGAAAAAAAAGAAAAAATCCATCAGAGAGATAGCAGACATGCTTGGAGTAGCAAAATCAACAGTCGGGTACATTCTGAGAAAAAAGGAATTGACTGGTGAGCTTGGGAACTCAAAAAGGCCTGGGCGTCCACGGATGACAACAGTGGTGGATGATCGCCGCATACTTTCTTTGGTGAAGAAGAACCCGTTCACAACATCAACTGAAGTCCAGAACACTCTTAGTGAAGTAGGTGTATCTGTCTCTAAGTCAACAGTAAAGAGAAGACTCCATGAAAGTAAATACAAAGGGTTCACATGTAGATGCAAACCATTCATCAATTCCAAAAATAGGCCAGAGTTAAATTTGCTGAAAAACACCTCATGAAGCCAGCTCAGTTCTGGAAAAGTATTCTATGGACAGATGAGACAAAGATCAGCCTGTACCAGAATGATGGGAAGAAAAAAGTTTGGAGAAGAAAGGGAACGGCACATGATCCAAGGCACACCACATCCTCTGTAAAACATGGTGGAGGCAACGTGATGGCATGGACATGCATGGCTTTCAATGGCACTGGGTCACTTGTGTTTATTGATGACATAACAGCAGACAAGAGTAGCCGGATGAATTCTGAAGTGTACCGGGATATACTTTCAGCCCAGATTCAGCCAAATGCCGCAAAGTTGATCGGACGGCGCTTCATAGTACAGATGGACAATGACCCCAAACATACAGCTAAAGCTACCCAGGAGTTCATGAGTGCAAAAAAGTGGAACATTCTGCAATGGCCAAGTCAATCACCAGATCTTAACCCAATTGAGCATGCATTTCACTTGCTCAAATCCAGACTTAAGACGGAAAGACCCACAAACAAGCAAGACCTGAAGGCTGCGGCTGTAAAGGCCTGGCAAAGCATTAAGAAGGAGGAAACCCAGCGTTTGGTGATGTCCATGGGTTCCAGACTTAAGGCAGTGATTGCCTCCAAAGGATTTGCAACAAAATATTGAAAATAAAAATATTTTGTTTGGGTTTGGTTTATTTGTCCAATTACTTTTGACCTCCTAAAATGTGGAGTGTTTGTAAAGAAATGTGTACAATTCCTACAATTTCTATCAGATATTTTTGTTCAAACCTTCAAATTAAACGTTACAATCTGCACTTGAATTCTGTTGTAGAGGTTTCATTTCAAATCCAATGTGGTGGCATGCAGAGCCCAACTCGCGAAAATTGTGTCACTGTCCAAATATTTCTGGACCTGACTGTACCTTCCCTGTAGTATTCAGTTTGGAAATTGTAGAGCAATCTTGGAAGTTTAAAATTGCAAGTGCAGTGGGCAACCATTGTGCTTCCAGGCAGCGTCGGACTGGCTACCGGAGGAATTTCCAGTAATGCCAGGCCTGGATTCGGGTATCTGTATTGCACTCCGAAGCTCTCATCTGAGCTCAGACATTCAGCCTAGACTGAGCCGCGAGCGCCGAGTGATTGATTGCCCGGCGATTGCGGTTCAGTTCATGACAGCTGCAGACAGGCCGGGGTGATCTCCGGTGCTCTAACCTGAACTCCGGAGATCACCCCGGTTTGTCTGCAGCTGTCATGAACTGAACCGCAATCGCCGGGGAATCAATCACTCGACGCTCGCGGTACAGTCTATGCTGCACTCTGGAGCTCAGGTGAGAGCTCCGGAGTGCAATACAGATACCCGAATCCAGGCCTGGCATTACTGGAGTTTCCTCCGGTAGCCAGTCCGACGCTGCTTCCAGCTCTCATGCCCTTATTTCAGTCGCTGACTGACAGTTCACGCTTCTCTCTTCACCTGCCGCAGTAAGCTCCTGATGACACTGCAGGAGCCAGCCTAGTGGTCTTGCCATGCGCAGGTGCCCTTGTTGAGACAATCTACAACAATGATTCGGAGTCTGAGGGGACTCACTGCCGGACGTTGTCTCAGAGGGGGTGATGTATGCACAGATTAACAGAAGCTGGGCCTCTGTGGACGACACCGGACAATGAATTTGCGCCTGTGCAAAGTCTTTGGTGGGGGGATAGAAGGGGGATCTGTCAAAGACTGAAAGCAGGCGGCAGTGGAGAAATAAGGAGAAGTGAATGAGAGCTGGAAGGGTAGTGTCCACCCATTGCACTTGAGATTATTTCAGAATTTCAGAGATCAATTGCTCTACAATGTCTTTTGGCTATAAAGGTGATCTGATTATTATTATTATTCTTAATTATGCCACAATCTCTGCAACTAAAAGTTTAAATCTGAAGAATACGTTATAGATTTATGCAATGGACAGATAAGCATAGTTTGTAAGGTCTCCTCTTACCTGGCTAAAAGAGAGTTGATGTAGTCAGGGGTGGTGGGGTCGGGACTCAGGGGTGGTGATGTCACAAAAGCCGCAGCTTTAGCCCAGTTCTTACTCCAGTAGTGTGTCCCATCAGTGCCCAGACTTGCTGTGACTGGTTCCCCAAAAACAACATTACCTGTAAATTTACAAATGGATATATCAAGACAGCAGTAAAATTCACACAGATCAATACATTTATATGGTCTAAAAAAGTTAGACAATTATTCGTATATTTTTTTTTGTCTAGAGATGTGCTTTACACAACTAAACACAATACAATTCCAACATCACAGCTGGGGTCAGAATGCAACATATAATAAAAGCACACAGAGCATGTCCATGACTAATTCTCCTTTGCCCCTGCAGCCCATATGCCCTCTGGTACTAGGTCTTTGTTATAATGTCAGCAGACTGACAGAATCCTCCATATTGGTCTCATGGACATCAGGTCACTGCGCTGAAACTGGAACAGAGGACTGAAAACTACATAGAAAACAGAGCAAAGCAACAATAATGCACAAAAGCCTTAAAGATGTTCATTGCATAATATTGTCAGTGTTATGAGATTATAAAAAAAGGAAAAAAATAATGGGATTATTAGAGACAAGCCAATGGCAGAGCATGTGCTGCTGGGAGCCCCGTCCATAACCTCCGGCCTTGTCTACAACTTACAAAGATCTTAGATATTAGGCTGCTTTCACACATCCGGTTTGAGCAGTGCGGCTCAATTCGGCTGTGAAACCTATGCAACGGATGCGGCGAAAACATCGCATCCTTTGCATAAGTTTTTTACATGCGGCCCGTCCGTTTTTTGCCGCTTGCGGCAGGCTACTGAGCATGCGCAGTGGCAAAAACCGCATGAGACGTCCGGATGCGGTTTTTGCCACATTGCGCCACATCTGGCGTCCATAGGCATGCATGGGAAAATGTGCCGCATTGGCCGGATGCGGCGCGATGCGTTTTTTTTTTCGCCGCACCAAAAACGTGCCAGGCAACGTTCCATCCGGCCGCCGCATCGGATAAATCTGCAGCATGCGGCAAAAAACGGATGGAACGCAAGCCCCTGCGCCACTAATGTTAGTCTATGCAAAAAAATGCAACCGGCAAAAAAAAACAAAAAACGGTTGTGTTTTTTCTGCAAAGTGCCGGATTGTGCCGCACAGGAAAAAGCGGAGGTGTGAAAGCAGCCTTAGAGACCAGAGTGGACATTGCCAGGGTCCATTTAGTGAATGTAGTGCAGTGAGACAGTCCGAGCAGTCTCATTCTGCAATATATCTGTAATCTTTTTCACTCCGTCATGGCTGATATTAAAAACAGGGAAATATAGCAACATATAAGCGGCTGGAGACGCATTACTCACATGCAAGGTTACTGACGATGTTTTGCACAGTGTTGCGTAGTGGACATAAGTATATGACTGTAGCAATACATTTTGCTACTCTTATGTAGGCAATATATGGCATTAGTGGGAGCAGTGTGCAATATTCTAGTATTTAGAATCATTCATGAGCATCACTTGGGTTTCTATGTTGAGAACACAAAATGGTCTTAAAGCTACAAGAAGGTCAGAGCTATAGCTAATCTGTACTTCACCCAGGACAAATGCTTATGTACCTGTATATGGCCTGGTCAAGGCAAAAATGGTGCTTTGGTGGCACGCCGTAACAAAGGCACATACTTCAGTAGCCCTTACCAAGCCAAGACATCCAACCACAGGTAAGATATGGGGCATGCAAGTAGAAAATTGGTTTGTATGGGGGCACATGCAGGCTGATGGCTGAGAGAGATGTTGATCGTGCATGACCTAATTCGGACTGCCAATCACATTATTCTCCTGCAGATAAGTCTCTGGCTGATGTGTCAGTCGTCAGATTTCGCCTACAGAACAAGGGAGCACTAAATCAAGCGAGTGTTCCGGTGAATGGGAGAGTCGGCTGACATGGCTGTCAGCAGACCAATCATGTATAGCACTAGAACAAATGATAATACTTTACTCATAAAGTTTCCAGCATTTACATATCTCAAAAAGAGATTTTATGTAGCACACATTCCTGTACAGACCATCACTTTGTGGTCACTATATTTAGCGTATGTTCACAGCTCTGGTCATTCACCTTTTTTCCTGGCTTGGGAGATGAGGTCTACTGAGCTTTTGCTCATCACTTTGGTCACATATAGTGGACAGTTTGTTTGGCTTGCAATGGTAATGGCACGAAAAACAGCTTCTGCTTCCAGCTGAAAGAACAAAGACACGGGACGCTGAAGACGAGAAGAGTTATCAACATCCACAAACAGCACGGAATTCAACAGTGACAGACGCCACACAATAAACTGTTAAATTCTGGACACCTATATCTTATAGCACCTTCCTTTGAGGAAATAGAACCATTCAGATGAAGCACCTGGCCACAATTTAGCATGTGGTAAAGCACAGTTATAGTGGAACAAACCCATTTAAATGCAGCTGTAAGTGATTTAAATGGTTAAACTGTAGCGATCTAGCTCTGGTTGTTGCTGTTACAAGCAGATGCCAGTTTCTGATGGGCATGGTATGGGCTCAGTCCTGAGCCAGTCTCCATACTCCCGCACCCAACCTAGGTGTTATTACGTCCTACTTCCGGATAAGGTTAAAGCCAATAATTGATTAGAAAACGAAAAGTAAAAACAATTTCCCCGTATCTGTTCTGTATCAGTATTAATGTGCATGATTTAGTACGAGCAAAACAAAGCCATCACTGATCTCGGGGAGACCAGCCAGAGAAAACACTGCCGGCAGCCAACGAGGGCGCTCAACACAGTGAAATCCTAGGTGCATTGCCCCCTGGGAAATATGCAAGGGATGTCTGGAGGGATATCTGGCTAGTTTCTGTGTCAAGACTCCTAACAGAGGCTCCACAGACTTTTTTGATTTGCATATTTCCCAGGGGGCAATGCAGCTAGGATTTCACGGTGTTGAGCGACCTCGTTGGCTGTCGGCAGTGTTTTCTCTGGCTGGTCTCCCCGAGATCAGTGATTGTTTTGTCTTGTTGGTCTACTAGGCATTGCTCCCACCTGGCCAGAATCCTACTCCACACTAATGAAGGGCAATACCCCGAAACAGCTGTCTGTGGATGGATATACCTGGCCTTAGTATTTCCCTTGTCATATCTTTAAACTCGTCAAGAGCTGGATATTGACTAAAAGGGCCATTTAATATGGTGGTTATGGTGGTCTCCTAAAAAGAGCCACTCCTTGGCTAGGTCCTTCCCGGTGGGATATCTGGCTAGTTTCTGTGTCGAGACTCCTAACAGAGGCTCCATTGACTTTTTTGATTTGCATGATTTAGTACGGGCACACAGCTGTGCTCGGTCCCCACAGATAAAAGTATTAGAGAAATGGCACTTGATAGGTAAGGGACCTGATTGGGCTTTGCGTTGGTACGCTTCTGCTTTACAAAATGCTTTGGCTGAGCCTATAGGGAATCTGCTCACACTAAATGTATAAAATGACAATACAATAGATCGTTTATAATGACATGGTTGTAGACTACAGTGGAAATAAAACAGGCTAATTCCACTACTTAAGAACTGTGAGATAGACATGGAGTCTGCAGGTGTCCTCATATAAGCCTGCCCATGGGCTGTCTGCACAGAGACGTCCACATTAAGTACAGCTGCTATGCAGACGCTTCATCCTCATGTAAATAGGATCACTTACTGATCTGTTTCCAATCAGTGCCATGTACTTCCTTCACATTCGTTCTGCCGGACTGTGAGCTTTTATGGCTTGTAAATACGGTGCATCTCCTGTTAATGACCTCACGGCTAGCTTATAAGAATCCCTGGCAAATGCACCATCCTAATGGTCCAGTAAGAGCTAGGCCCACTTCCTGCGCTCGCTGTACCCTGGGCGTCCGGCTGCTCTGCTACGTGTGCACATCTTTTCCTCATTACATATGACTTCCTGTCCATTACTAAAATAATCATTACACTGTAGAATTGGCTCACGCCCCAACATTGTCACAGGCATGAAACATTCCCTATTCTAGCAGTCAAGTGCTGCTTTTTATCTCGTTTGCTTGTCTGCCTGGATTTGCTTACCTGTTTTTTTCTGTGACATGTATATGTTATTTACCACTTGTATATATTTCATCTGCTTATTTACTCTGCCCTTTAAGGAAACGTAGCTGGTAGTGTACAGTAAAGCTGGTGTCACACTAAGCGACAGCGACAACGACGTCGCTGTTACGTCACCATTTTCGGTGACGTAACAGCGACCTTGTAAGTCGCTGTTATGATCGCTGCTTAGCTGTCAAACACAGCAGAAGCAGCGATCATAACGTCGCTGTGCTACATGTGCAGAGAGCAGGGAGCCGCGCTTAGCGCTGGCTCCTTGCTCTCCTAGGTACAGTACACATCGGGTTAATTAACCCGATGTGTGCTGCAGCTACATGTCACAGTGCAGAGAGCAGGGAGCCGCGCGCACTGCTTAGCGCTGGCTCCTTGCTCTCCTTGCTACAGTATACATCGGGTTAATTACCCGATGCGTACTGCAGCCACATGTCACAGTGCAGGAGCCGGCACTGGCAGCAAGAGCGGAGGCTGGTAACCAGCGTAAACATCGGGTAACCAGGGAAAGGTCTTCCCTTGGTTACCCGATGTTTACGCTGGTTACAGCTTACCGCAGCTGCCAGTGCCGGCTCCTGCTCGCTTCATTTCGTCGCTCTCTCGCTGTCACACACAGCGATGTGTGTGTCACAGCGGGAGAGTGACGACCAAAAAATGAAGCTGGACATTCAGCAACGACCGGCGACCTCACAGCAGGGGCCAGGTCGTTGCTGGATGTCACACACAGCGATAGCGACGGGACGTCGCTGCAACGTCACAGAAAATGGTGACGTAGCAGCGACGTCGTTGTCGTCGTCGTTATGTGTGACACCAGCTTAAGGTTTATGTTACGTAGCTTACGTTGCCCTCGCAGAAGTAATCGGCCCAAGGAAATGGTTAATCAGCACCAGATACAAACAGGATGAAGACGCACAGAAATAGAACTTGTTTAGGCTCCACAACAATTAGACGCTGCCCAAAGTTAACATTTAGAGGCTTTAATTCCATTAGTACTTGTATGAGAAATACACAAAGTCCAGGATTGAGCGACTTTATATATGTAATCAGTCATAGCCTTGGGCGCTACCTTCAGTGAATCCCAGAAAAGACTGAGGGCCATTTATCAAAATTAGGAATTGCCTACAGTAACGCAGATCCAACATTTCATTTTTTACAAGTATTTTTGAATTTGAATTTAA
The DNA here is from genome assembly GCF_048569485.1 of Anomaloglossus baeobatrachus. Lineage (NCBI taxonomy): Eukaryota > Metazoa > Chordata > Amphibia > Anura > Aromobatidae > Anomaloglossus > Anomaloglossus baeobatrachus. The sequence goes on from NC_134356.1 coordinate 188,028,459, forward strand.
AGCCAACCACTCAACATTTTCTTTGCGCCAGTCTTGATAACTCTTTATCTCCGACCTGTATACGAGGATGGCTTTAGATTAGGAGCAATGGGTCATCCTTGGAATATGGCATACAAACCTTATAGAAAAACTAGTGGCTTAATGAACCCTGTGTATTCATGAGGGGACTGATAACTGTGTAGGCAGACACAGCAGCCAGCCTTTAATCACTGCTCTGACGGGCAGGAGGGGAGCGCTCTTCCCATAGGGACTGACAACTGTGTAAGGCTGCTTTCACACATCCGGCTTGAGCTGTGCGGCTCAATCCGGCTGTGCAATCTATGCAACGGATGCGGTGAAAACACAGCATCCTTTGCATAAGTTTTTCCCATGCGGCCTGTCCGGTTTTTGCCACTTGCGGCATGCTACTGAGCATGCGCAGTGGCAAAAACCGCATGCGGCAGCCAGATGCGGTTTTTGCCACATCGCGCCGCATCCGGCCGCCATAGGCATGCATTGAAAAATGTGCCGCATCGGCCGGATGCGGCGCGATGCGGTTTTTTTTTTTTGCCGCACGAAAAAACATGCCAGGCAACGTTCCATCCGGCCGCTGCATCGGCTAAATCTGCCGCATGTGGCAAAAACCGGATGGAACGCAAGGCCATGCGGCACAATGGGGCACTAAAAGTCTATGCAGGAAAAACGCAACCGGCAGCAAAAAAAAACGGTTGCGATTTTCCTGCAAAGTGCCGGATTGTGCCGCTTTGCAGAAACCGGAGGTGTGAAAGCAGCCTAAGCAGACACAGCAGCCAGCCTTTAAATCACTGCTCTGTGGAGCATGAAGGGAGTGCTCTTCCCATAGGGACTGACAACTGTGTAGGCAGACACAGCAGCCAGTCTTCAATCACTGCTCTGAGGAGCATGAGGTGAGCGCTCCACCTATAAACACCACGCTCATATAGCAATATTTTTGGGGGCTTGCCTATATTACCTTTAAATAGGACAGCACAGACAATGCTATGCTTTAGTACAGTCACTTACCTCTTCTGGCCGACTCAAAACATGACCCTCCGGTCCTGTAATCCCCATTTCCAACATTCTCTGTTGTTCCTGTAATGGAATCAAGAATTTTTAATATTTTATAGTTTTTATTTACTAGTCTGAATGTAAAACAGTGGCAAGAAAATTTAACACAAAGCCATATGGTGCCATGCAATACCAATGCAACCTTCCTCTCTTTATAGCAATCCTTCCCAATAGCACTGCCACACTCCTCTCTCTATGGTAATCTTTCCTATTAAGACACAGAGACTGATCAGTAGAAAAAATATTTTTATTTAAGTATATGACTCCAAGAAGCAGGAGTGAATAACTTTTTATTCCCTTTTAATATTATTTATAATGTTTTATATTTTAAGGTAGCGCAGAATATGCAGCAGATGGAGGTTTCACCACAACATCAATATGATAAGTACAGCAATGTTTCAAAGTTCCAAAAATAAAAAAGTCATTATCTATAAATAAGTATCTTAAAATAATTATTTTTTTGCAGTAACTTTCAGGAAAAGTAGAAGACATTAAATGTCAAAGTTAAATAAGTTTGATATTTTATGTTTTATCTTTCAGCAAGAATACATGTGTCATGATGACTGTGGCTCATAAGCTGTCCCTCAAGCTAGTGGACCCTATGCTATTCATGACCTCAAGGATACTCCTGATGGTGGAGCATCCCGAGTCTCATTCTTGGCCCTGCTCCTGACCTGTCCTGATCTGATTTCCTCTCTCCCTACCCCCAGGGAGAAACTGGACAAGAGTGTGATGAAGCCCCCAGATAAAGACAAACAAGGGAAAAACAAAACTCTGTCACACAGCATGCATACACAAAGGTTAAGACAATAAGAGATTCAGGAGGAAAATTAGAACCTGAAAGGAAGCTACAGGGGTAAACTCCACACCGCAATAAGCACAATTTTCACCAGTAAAGGGTACTTTACAAGCTGCGATATCGGTACCAATATCGCTAACGAGCGTACCCGCCCACGTCGGTTGTGCGTCACGGGCACATCGCTGCCCGAGTCGCACAACATCGCTTACACCCGTCACACACTTACTTGCCTAGTGACGTCGCTGTGACCGGCGAACCGCCTCCTTTCTAAGGGGGGCAGTTCGTTTGGCGTCATAGCGTTATCACTAAGTGGCCGCCCAATAGCAGAGGAGGGGCAGAGATGAGCGGAACAAACATCCCGCCCACCTCCTTCCTTTCTCATTGCCGGTGGAGGCAGGTAAGGAGATGTTCGTCGTTCCTGCGGTGTCACACATAGCGATGTGTGCTGCCACAGGAACGACAAACAACCTCGCTACTCACCTGTCAACATTTTTGGTGTTGGAGCGACCTCTCCAATACCAACGATTTTTACCTCTTTTGCGATCGTTTAGGTCGCTCAGAGGTGTCACACGCTGCGATGTCGCTAACGACGCCGGATGTGCGTCACAAACACCGTGACCCCGACGATATATCGTTAGCGATGTCGCAGCGTGTAAAGCACCTTTTAGTCTGGGATACCACAGCTCACAGACCAACAAAGAAACTATAGCTGGCATGGGTGGAAGGATTCAACCAGCATAAATAGGAGGAGAGCAGATGTGATTTTCCTCCCCAAAACACGTGATCAAAAGAGCAAGCAGACCAGCAGAGATTAACTCTTGCTAGCCTGCCTATGAATCAACACACAGCAGGTTGATGTTTGAGTCTGCCTGTGTTGATCCGAGACACCAGAGAATCCGATCAGGTGGAGTGTCAGAATCTACAATTTGAAGAGTGCCCATTGCCGCCATGACAGTCAGTCTGTACAAAACTCCGTGTGACAACATAATTTTTGGATCAGAATCTAAAATGAATGCGCAGTTTACAATATAAAAATGTCACAAGAGAAAAGTCTTTTCCCTATAAAGTATTACAACACTCCGCACCATCTACATCAATACAAAGGGACGGAGCCAAAATAGGCATGTGAGCAGAAGCATCTTTTTTCTGGGTTACGTGTTGTAAGTCCATGTACCGTTGTCTCCTCTTCTGCCCACAATTCCCACTATGCTGGAGTCTAAGCTCAGTTTCTAATCTCTGTAAATGTTCTTTCCTTTCTTCAGGGAGCAGATTTTTAGTTCAATGACTTCATCCTCTCCATTTTGCATTCCTGACCTCTTGCTAACATTTTGTATCAATTAAAAGGGATACATGAAGGAGAGCCAACAACTGCAGTTCAGCGTTTGGAAGGGATTCTGGTAAAGATTTTATTGACACAGCGGCCAAAACTGACTCCTTTCATCATAGCAATCCCATGTTATGAAAGCGAGAGTCTTATGAAATGGTCACCATCAAATCCCTAAATATATATATAGTCTGTTTATGGAAAACTGAGCTTAGTAAACTTATTTCACTGATGTAATGCAGTGGGATTAGGATGGTTTCTTTATTTAGGAAAGTAATTCAACATATTTTACTTAATTTGTAGCTTTAAAGCCCAAGATATATGTTACATTTATGGGCTCTCTTTGATCTGGACGATGTAGTTCTGCGTAGCACATATTTGTTTCTCTGCTTTGCCCTGATGGTCCCACCCTGTAAGAGGTGGCGCACTAGTGCCAGGTCACCCTTATCTGATGGTTAGAAGGCTGACATCTGTTTTATTACATTAGTGTGTTAGTAGGGACACTGCTGTATATTTACATTGTGCATACATTTTACAATGCTTCTGCTTGCTTTTGTGTATTCAAATCATATTTATTGTCATCTAAGTAGAGTTGAGGGGAGTGGGAATAATCTGGGTCCGGCGGATCCGCGGGGGGTTGAGAAAAGTCCGGATCCGATCCGGAATCCGGCACCATATATGTCACTGGGGGAGTGGGGAGGAGAGAGAGTGAGAGAGAGCGTGAGCGAGAGAGAAAAAAAACAAACAAAAAAAAAAACGTCCGGATCGTGCACCAGGAATCCCGCGTCCGGGTCGGACTCGGATCTGCCGCTCAAACCGTGCGGATCTGGATTTTGCCGATCCGGGTCCGTTCAACACTACATCTAAGGTAATTGCTGATCACATTACCATGTACAAATATGTGAATTGAGAGTATATAGATCGACTAGCTTGAGTTATACCTAGGCCTGTAACCAAGTCAAGGAGGAACCACTACATAGATAAGAAAATCTTACATCCATCACAGATGTAGATTCTTTACTGTAACAGCAGCGATAACATGGCATTCATTACTACACAATAATGAGAAGGCAAATTAGAAGAGCAAGTTAGAGGGCATGGATGGATTTGTGAAAATGATAATTTTACAAATAATAGGTAGCAGGTTTTGAAGATGGGATATTGCACCATGGATTTTTTTCAGATTTCCATTACTATGGAGCATAGTTTCCCCTTAACATGACACATATAACATATAGTAACTGCATCTTCAGAGTTTTTGTCATCTGGATAAATACCATAGCATTAAAAGTGATATCTAGGTATATAAAATTGATGAACTAGCTTTAGGATAGGTCATTAATATCAGATTGGTGGGAATTGACACCTGGCACCTCCCTGGATCAGCTGTTAGTAGCTCTGACAAAACCAATATGCAAATACTGAATGGAGCTGAACGGCACAGCTCTGATCAATGTGTAGCCGCTGCTGCCCAGAACTGCAGATCAGCACCTATTCAACAGAGGAGAAGCCGAGCTGCAGTTCTCTCTAACGGCCACTAAACAGACTATGGAGCCATCATTGTCTACTCCATACACTACTTATATCCGGCAGCTGGAGAGGATGACAGTTGATCTTTTAAGGTGCCACCGATCTGTTAGTGATAACCTATCCTAAGGACCCTTGAGGAAGCCACAGTAGCTATTGTAATGTGCGGGGCTCTCTCACTCCATTCTATTTCTTCAATTAGGGTTCATACCATAAAGGCCACATGCTCATTTTTGGCTTCCGGTCTTCACTACTACATTTATGTTTAGCCTTATCTATGGACCATATGGAGTTTATCTTGAGACATATACATATAACATACATTATATATATATATATATATATATATATATATATATATATATACACATACATACATACATACATACATACATATATATATATACACACATACATATTAGTGCCAGTCCTCCCCATTCTTTCTACTATCCTAATGATAGGTCATCAATTTTAAGTTAGTGGACAACCCCTTTAACGTTCTGTATTTTTAGGTGTTGCTACTCTACAAATCCATGTACAGTGGAACCTTGGTTTAAGAGTAACTTGGTTTGAGAGCGTTTTACAAGACAAGCAAAGCTTTCTAAAAATGTAACTTTGTTTAAGAGCAATGCTTTGCAATAAGAGCAAATTCCCACCGGGTACACTTCCGGTTCCATCCTTCCACCGCGCTTTGACCCGCTCTGGAGGTAACTTTCTGTACATATGTTCTGTATACCATTGAACAGTACAGTATATACTATATAGCATATCAATTTGCATTTGTGGATACAGTATTGTACTCTCGGCTAACCAGTGCAGCTCATTGCTTGTACAGCACCTCCCGCACACCAACAATTCTATTGTAAGCCAACGTACAGTTTAATTTGTTTCATATGTTTTTACTGTACAGTATTCTGTATTAGTGCACTGTAATAACTTTATATGAATACAGTACATTATTTTGTATTACTGTAATAAGTTTCTATAAATACAGTAAATGTTTTTGGGTTGTGGAACAAATTGTCTGCGTTTCAACTATTTCCTATGGGAAAATTTGCTTTGATATAAGAGTAACTTGGTTTAAGAGCACACTCCCGGAACCAATTATGCTCGTTATCCAAGGTTCCACTGTATTATTGTACACATGTTCCCCACTGCTGTTAGTACATTGGGTGTAGTCACTTACCTGGGCAATGATGTCTCCATTCTCAGCGTGAACCTGAGCAATAGCCCCCATGCCTCCGAGGAAAGTAAAGATCTCGTAGAGCTGAAAGATACACATCAGAATGTCGGCTTTGAAAACACAAAATGTTCTTGTTTATTACAAAAGCAGGACTTTTTGGAGATTGTATGACAGCTGTGACGCCATTACACGAATAAACAGTATATAGGAGAGACAAGACAGGTCCCTTCATATTGGGTCAAACTTGTAAACACATAGTAATTCTCCAGACCACGGCCTGGTTTCCAACAGACACAAGCTAAGATAAGAAAAATGTTCACATATCTGGATTACAGTCCAGGGAGGAAGGAAATCCAATAGCATTTACCTCGGTGTTGGACATCTGATACATATCTTTGTAGGCCATGTAAACCATGAAAGAGTTAACACCTGGAAATTAAAGAAAGCAAAGATGGAAAGTCAGTGTCAGATTTTTCCTGTGTTATAGCAAGGGACATGTGATAATTATTACACTCCTGTGGAATGGAAGGAGTTGGCTGCAGAACTTCAACATGTAAGGAAAGCTCGTGTTTGGCATCGCTACCAAGTATCTAACGCTAGAGAAACCGAGCTAAAGAGAGCGGGCAGGAGAGATATACCAGACGGAAGGTCCCTGCACTAGGACGCTAATAAACTGAAAGTGGGCTTAAAATAACACATTTATGGCAGAACATACAAGTCATTATCACCTCCTCAGATACAGGAATTATGGGCTTGGAAACGGGAAGCCTGGGCATGCTGACAAGGGAAAACACAGGTTCATTCACTTGCAGCAGACTGGTACTGCAAGTGAGAATTTTATTTTGAGGGCTTGGTACAAGATTACATGGCAACAGACCCAAACACAAGAAATAGGTGCCATAATATCAGTGGAGCAACTTTTTATATATATATATATATATATATATATATATATATACACACACACACACACACACACACACACACACAGTGCCTACAAGTAGTATTCAACCCCCTGCAGATTTACACATTCGGAATTAACTTGGCATTGTGACATTTGGACTGTAGATCAGCCTGGAAGTGTGAAATGCACTGCAGCAAAAAAGAATGTTATTTCTTTTTTTATTTTTTTTTTTTTAAATTGTGAAAAGTTTATTCAGAGGGTCATTTATTATTCAACCCCTCAAACCACAAGAATTCTGTTTGGTTCCCCTAAAGTATTAAGAAGTATTTCAGGCACAAAGAACAATGAGCTTCACATGTTTGGATTAATTATCTCTTTTTCCAGCCTTTTCTGACTAATTAAGACCCTCCCCAAACTTGTGAACAGCACTCATACTTGGTCAACATGGGAAAGACAAAGGAGCATTCCAAGGCCATCAGAGACAAGATCATGGAGGGTCACAAGGCTGGCAAGGGGTACAAAACCCTTTCCAAGGAGTTGGGCCTACCTGTTTCCACTGTTGGGAGCATCATCCGGAAGTGGAAGGCTTATGGAACTACTGTTAGCCTTCCACGGCCTGGACAGCCTTTGAAAGTTTCCACCCGTGCCGAGGCTAGGCTTGTCCGAAGAGTCAAGGCTAACCCAAGGACAACAAGGAAGGAGCTCCGGGAAGATCTCATGGCAGTGGGGACATTGGTTTCAGTCAATACCATAAGTAACGTACTCCACCGCAATGGTCTCCGTTCCAGACGAGCCCGTAAGGTACCTTTACTTTCAAAGCGTCATGTCAAGGCTCGTCTACAGTTTGCTCATGATCACTTGGAGGACTCTGAGACAGACTGGTTCAAGGTTTTCTGGTCTGATGAGACCAAGATCGAGATCTTTGATGCCAACCACACACGTGACGTTTGGAGACTGGATGGCACTGCATACGACCCCAAGAATACCATCCCTACAGTCAAGCATGGTGGTGGCAGCATCATGCTGTGGGGCTGTTTCTCAGCTAAGGGGCCTGGCCATCTGGTCCGCATCCATGGGAAGATGGATAGCACGGCCTACCTGGAGATTTTGGCCAAGAACCTCCGCTCCTCCATTAAGGATCTTAAGATGGGTCGTCATTTCATCTTCCAACAAGACAACGACCCAAAGCACAGAGCCAAGAAAACCAAGGCCTGGTTCAAGAGGGAAAAAATCAAGGTGTTGCAGTGGCCTAGTCAGTCTCCTGACCTTAACCCAATTGAAAACTTGTAGAAGGAGCTCAAGATTAAAGTCCACATGAGACATCCAAAGAACCTAGATAACTTGGTGAAGATCTGCATGGAGGAGTGGGCCAAGATAACTCCAGAGACCTGTGCCGGCCTGATCAGGTCTTATAAAAGACGATTATTAGCTGTAATTGCAAACAAGGGTTATTCCACAAAATATTAAACCTAGGGGTTGAATAATAATTGACCCACACTTTTATGTTGAAAATTTATTAAAATTTAACTGAGCAACATAACTTGTTGGTTTGTAAGATGTATGCATCTGTTAATAAATCCTGCTCTTGTTTGAAGTTTGCAGGCTCTAACTTATTTGCATCTTATCAAACCTGCTAAATCTGCAAGGGGTTGAATACTACTTGTAGGCACTGATTATATATATATATATATATATATATATATATATATATACAGTTAGGTCCAGAAATATTTGGACAGTGACACAATTTTCGCGAGTTGGGCTCTGCATGCCACCACATTGGATTTGAAATGAAACCTCTACAACAGAATTCAAGTGCAGATTGTAACGTTTAATTTGAAGGTTTGAACAAAAATATCTGATAGAAATTGTAGGAATTGTACACATTTCTTTACAAACACTCCACATTTTAGGAGGTCAAAAGTAATTGGACAAATAAACCAAACCCAAACAAAATATTTTTATTTTCAATATTTTGTTGCGAATCCTTTGGAGGCAACACTGCCTTAAGTCTGGAACCCATGGACATCACCAAACGCTGAGTTTCCTCCTTCTTAATGTTTTGCCAGGCCTTTACAGCCGCAGCCTTCAGGTCTTGCTTGTTTGTGGGTCTTTCCGTCTTAAGTCTGGATTTGAGCAAGTGAAATGCATGCTCAATTGGGTTAAGATCTGGTGATTGACTTGGCCATTGCAGAATGTTCCACTTTTTGCACTCATGAACTCCTGGGTAGCTTTGGCTGTATGCTTGGGGTCATTGTCCATCTGTACTATGAAGCGCCGTCCGATCAACTTTGCGGCATTTGGCTGAATCTGGGCTGAAAGTATATCCTGGTACACTTCAGAATTCATCCGGCTACTCTTGTCTGCTGTTATGTCATCAATAAACACAAGTGACCCAGTGCCATTGAAAGCCATGCATGCCCATGCCATCATGTTGCCTCCACCATGTTTTACAGAGGATGTGGTGTGCCTTGGATCATGTGCCGTTCCCTTTCTTCTCCAAACTTTTTTCTTCCCATCATTCTGGTACAGGTTGATCTTTGTCTCATCTGTCCATAGAATACTTTTCCAGAACTGAGCTGGCTTCATGAGGTGTTTTTCAGCAAATTTAACTCTGGCCTGTCTATTTTTGGAATTGATGAATGGTTTGCATCTAGATGTGAACCCTTTGTATTTATTTTCATGGAGTCTTCTCTTTACTGTTGACTTAGAGACAGATACACCTACTTCACTGAGAGTGTTCTGGACTTCAGTTGATGTTGTGAACGGGTTCTTCTTCACCAAAGAAAGTATGCGGCGATCATCCACCACTGTTGTCATCCGTGGACGCCCAGGCCTTTTTGAGTTCCCAAGCTCACCAGTCACTTCCTTTTTTCTCAGAATGTACCCGACTGTTGATTTTGCTACTCCAAGCATGTCTGCTATCTCTCTGATGGATTTTTTCTTTTTTTTCAGCCTCAGGATGTTCTGCTTCACCTCAATTGAGAGTTCCTTAGACCACATGTTGTCTGGTCACAGCAACAGCTTCCAAATGCAAAACCACACACCTGTAATCAACCCCAGACCTTTTAACTACTTCATTGATTACAGGTTAATGAGGGAGACGCCTTCAGAGTTAATTGCAGCCCTTAGAGTCCCTTGTCCAATTACTTTTGGTCCCTTGAAAAAGAGGAGGCTATGCATTACAGAGCTATGATTCCTAAACCCTTTCTCCGATTTGGATGTGAAAACTCTCATATTGCAGCTGGGAGTGTGCACTTTCAGCCCATATTATATATATAATTGTATTTCTGAACATGTTTTTGTAAACAGCTAAAATAACAAAACTTGTGTCACTGTCCAAATATTTCTGGACCTAACTGTATATACACACACACATGCATACATACATACACATACATACATACATATACACACATACATATACACACACACACACACACACACACACACACACATACATACACGCACACACACTGTACAGACCAAATGTTTGGACACACCTTCTCATCCCTAGAACAACTGTTAATAGGAGACTTTGTGCAGCAGGCCTTCATGGTAAAATAGATGCTAGGATGCTAGGAAACCACTGCAAAGGACAGGCAACAAGCAGAAGAGACTTGTTTGGGCTAAAGAACACAAGGAATGGACATTAGACCAGTGGAAATCTGTGCTTTGGTCTGATGAGTCCAAATTTGAGATCTTTGGATCCAACCACCGGGTCTTTGTAGAAAAGGTGAACGGATGGACTCTACATGCCTGGTTCCCACCGTGAAGCATGGCGGAGGAGGTGTGATGGTGTGGGGGTGCTTTGCTGGTGAGACTGTTGGGAATTTATTCAAAATTGAAGGCATACTGAACCAGCATGGCTACCACAGCATCTTTCAGCGGCATGCTATCCCATCCGGTTTGCATTTAGTTGGACCATCATTTATTTTTCAACGGGACAATCACCCCAACACACACCTCCAGGCTGTGTAAGGGCTATTTGACTAAGAAGGAGAGTGATGGGGTGGTACGCCAGATGACCTGGCCTCCACAGTCACCAGACCTGAACCCACTCGAGATGGTTTGGGGTGAGCTGGACCGCAGAGTGAAGGCAAAAGGGCCAACAAGTGCTAAGCACATCTCTGGGAACTCCTTCAAGACTCTTGGAAAACCATTTCCGGTGACTACCTCTTGAAGCTCATTAAGAGAATGCCAAGAGTGTGAAAAGTAGTAATGAAAGTAAAAGGTGGCTACTTTGAAGAACCTAGAATATAAGACATATTTTCAGTTGTTTCACAATTTAAGTATTTCATTCCACATGTTTCAATTCATAGTTTTGATGCCTTCTATGTGAATCTACAGTTTTCAGAAGATAAAGAAAACTCTTTGAATGAGAAGGTGTGTCCAAACTTTGTCTGTACTGTAATATATATATACACACACAAAATACATTATAATATATCTACATGTCCACGCATATACATATACACAAACACACACACACACACACACACACACACACACAGAGTTCTAACAAATATTGCTTGTATTCAGAACCATTCTAGCAGTGAATATAGAGAGAGGTGCATGCATGTTCTCTCACTGTTGGAACTGGAGATTGATCCCATTAAAGTCAATGGGATTCATTGGGCTTTTAAGATGGACATCAAACCAGCCTTAGGCCCTGTGCGCAAGCTGCGTTTTTTACCATGGTTTTGCTGCATGTTTTGCTGCAAAAAATGTTTATAACCTTGCTGCAGTCCTTCCCCAGCAAAACCTATGGTAAAAATAAAATGCTGTGTGCACACTGCGTTTTTTTTCACCAACAGGTTTTGCTGCATGTTTTCTGCAGCAAAAAGAATTGCATGTCACTTCTTTTCCGCAGGTACCTGCGGTTTTTGCCATAGATAATGGTAAAAAAAACGCAGGGAAAAACCCGCAGAAAAACCGTAGCAATACCGCGGCAAATCGCGGTAAAACCACATGCGGTTTTCGGGTAAGTTTTCTGCGGTTTTTTACCGCGGGTGCGGTAATCTTTCAGAGGGTCCGGAATATTTCTTAAGGTCCAGTCACACATAACGAGATCGTTAACGAGATAGTTACTACGTCACAGTTTCCGGATCGTTGTTAAATCGTTGGTGAAATTGTTGGTGAGATGTCACACAGTCATTTTCCCAACGACTTTAGTAACGATGCAGCGACTTGTATAATGAGCTCATTGGTCGTTGGGACCCTGTCACACAGCAACTATGTAACAATTCCGACCTCGAATAGGAGCGTAGGGTTTGACGCTGTAAGCCACGTAGGCATGCATATACGTCGCCTTTTCCACACCCCTCTGCGCCGATTGGTGGCCAATACTGCGTTCTGATTAGGCGGCCGGCCTAGAAGGCAACTTTGTATCGCTTCATCCTTTGTCCCTTTTTGAGCCTTGCTTTGAGGATAGAACCTGCAACTCCACCCGGATTCATTCGTACTTTATTCCCGGTTGCTTGCTTGCTTTTCGGATCGAAGCTGCATCTGCACCCGGATTCATCCCTCCGTCGTTCCCGAGTGTTTGCTTACTGTTCTCAGCGACAACCAATTGCTGTAGAGGGGGCGCGAAAAAGGTGACGCAACTATACGCCTTTAACTTTAACTTTAAGTTCTCATCTAGGTCATTAACAAGATCGTTGGTAGGTGTCAAACATACAGGTTCATCCTGCCCAGCAGGACTGCAACCAGCAAAAAATGGCCCAGGACATTCGGCAACAACCAACGATCTCACAGCAGGGGGCGGATCGTTGGTACGTGTCAAACATAACAATATCTCTGGTGAAGTTGTTGTTTCGTCACAGAAACTGTGATGTAGCAACAATGTCATTAGCGATCTCGTTATGTGTGAAGTGGCCTTTAAGAAAGTTCCATTTTCTAGTGCGCACAGGGCCATAGCCTGATATTCTCCATGTCAATAACTTGATAACATAAGACCGTGCTGATTTGCAGCTATCACTAGAAGATAAGCCATGTGGCAGCACCTTTCTGCTTCACTAGTGATTCCACTTCTTGTCTCACGCTGTCGTTCCAGTGGGTGAGGTCTACATGCAGAGAATAGTCGCAGCAGGCCTTCCCATCAGCCCACTCTCTCCACTTCTCAAAAGCTTCAATGACACTGGATTCTGGCTCTGGGATGACATGGTCCACTAAAAAAGAAGTAAAAAAGAAATGTGTTAATGACTGGCATACATTCTTCTCTAGTATTAATTCTTAAAGCTGACCACACAAGAAGTAGCCATTATCCAAGCGTTTGACTCAATTTCACCATACACAATCACATTCACCTTCACAGAGGAGAACTAGCCATTGTGTCATCAGATTCTCTACTGCGTCCGAAATATATTAGAATTCTTTTTCTGACAACAGGAGTATGAGTAGAATCATCAGGTGTCAGCACGTTCATGCTGTGACCAAGGGACCTGGTGCTATATAATGACACCTATGGTGGCTGCAGTATGAACAAGATGACCGTTTATCTATTGCCGCCATGAACGTAAAACTAAGGGGCACTTTGCACACTGCGACATCGCAGGTGCGATGTCGGTGGGGTCAAATTGAAAATGACGCACTTCCGGCATCGCATGTGACATCGCAGTGTGTAAAGGCTGGATGATACGATTAACGAGCGCAAAAGCGTCGTAATCGTATCATCGGTGCAGCGTCGGCGTAATCCATGATTACGCTGACGCGACGGTCCGATGTTGTTCCTCGCTCCTGCGGCAGCACACATCGCTGTGTGTGAAGTCGCAGGAGCGAGGAACGTCTCCTACCGGCCTCACTGCGGCTTCCGTAGGATATGCGGAAGGAAGGAGGTGGGCAGGATGTTTACATCCTGCTCATCTCCGCCCCTCCGCTCTGATTGGCCGCCTGCCGTGTGACGTCGCAGTGACGCCGCACGACCCGCCCCCTTAACAAGGAGGCGGGTCGCCGGCCACAGGGACGTCGCACGGCAGGTGAGTGTGTGTGTGAAGCTGGCGTAGCGATAACTTTCGCTACGCCAGCTATCACCACATATCGCTGCTGCGACGGGGGCGGGCACTATCGCACTCGGCATCGCAGCATCGGGCTGCGATGTCGTAGTGTGCAAAGCCCGCCTAAGTGTCCATGCAATTCTGATAGTGTGAATATATCTCTAACCAAAGTAATTCCTACAATGTTTGGAGAGTCTATGATAGCAATCTTATATCATTTACATCTAGTATACAGATCTAGGGTACACTTAATATTTAACAGAAATCTCAATTATATATGAAACAAAAAAGGCATGTTTTTAGGAATAGAAAAAAAACACTTACATATCATGGTGGTTCCTCCTGCAATAGCCGCTTTGGTCCCTTGGAAAAAATCATCTACTGTTGTCATCCCTCTGTAGGGCATCTGTAAGTGGGTATGTACATCAATTCCGCCAGGTATCACCATCTTTCCATTTGCTTCAATGATTTTCACACCTCCTGGAACAATCAGGTTGTCTCCAATCTGCCTATGACGTAGACAAGTAACAGTGGTTAGCGCAAAAGCTGAACAGAATGTTATAGTGTCTTCCATTGTGGAAATGATTCATTTTCCGACATATATTAGATGGAGGAGCTAATGCCTCAAGAGCAAACCATAGTTGACCAATTCTTCAGAGTATGGAGTCTTTGCATTTTATTTATAGGGATCTGTACACAAATCTAGCTGACTATTCTCCAACTACAACTTCAGATTCTCAATGTTTATTAGAATGGTCGCCATTTCTCCCCTCCCCTTTACTTTTTTCTCTCTTCTTACCGCCCCTTGATTTTTTTTCAACTCCCAAGAAGGTTTTCCTTTACTCCACCCTAGAACAGTTGACAATAACTTTAAAAGTAAAGTATATCCTACACTCACCGCCCAGATCTGCACCACTTCTCCACACATCTACTGTGTACCTGGCTGGTCTTAGAGCAGCCACATGCAAAGGGTGCGTCACATGACTAGCTGCCAATCAGCAGTTGTTGATAATATGCAAACTGTACAAACGGAATGTGAAGGCTGCAAAAAAACTGCGGCTTCTGATTAGATAAAGTAGTCACACAATTCCCCTCCACATACAGATTCCCTGAACCTGGGACATATTAGTGAGTGGGGAGGAATGACACAGGTGTGGGACATGAATATGGGATTTATTTATTACTAGAAAAAGGGCCCGATGCTATCGCATCGGGAGTGTGGTGAAATGAACATCTGTCTATGCTTAGTGGTGCCGACAGGAGCAGTGGACATGTGTCACACTGTTGGCACTTGCTAATATATCTGTTGTATGTCATCCCTCCGCATTTGTGTATTGTATGTGTTGCGTCATTTGACTTCTTTCACCCCTGTGCACTGTCTCTTCCTTGTTGTGTGCTGTATATTGGTATCTGGTGTTGTGTTTCTTGAGCTGTGTTCACTATCTGGTGTCTGCCCGGTTTGCTGTGTGTGTGTTTACACTATATGGTCTCTTGTAAGCTGTTGTGACTATAATTGTAGGTGGTACACTGTTTTGTGCAGTTTGATGTGTGTGTGATTATCCGTTCCCAAAGGCAAGGCGATGTCAGGCATGGGCGGACATACCCGGCCACACCTCCTTACTGCTCGGTGACATCACAAATGTGTAATTTAAAACACCAACACCTCATTATACCTGGAGGTGGTATGGGTAGCACAATGTTAGACTGGGAACAGAATCGTGCTTACTCAGCCCACAATTTGGGTTCCCCCTGCACGGCTGTCCCTGGTTACCATGGCTATGATGTGGGCACGAACTGCGGCTGTGCAACTGACAGTGCCACAGTGCATTGTGGGATACGGTTACATCCGCAACTGGCAATTATGTATGTAGATTATTATGGCATCCTGGGTCCATTGATAATAACTTTTATGCATTCTTGACAAATGTTTTCTCTACTTTAAAAGTTCTACTTTTGGACCACCACTAACTTCCGGAATTGCTAGACTATATAAAAAGGTTTAAAAAAGACCTGTCAATCACTCGAAAAAAAATGGTTAAATACGGTGTAAGAATTATTAAGCTCCTGTGATTTCTCCGAACTTTTCCGTTTTGTGCAGTATCACTCCATTGCAGAGATATTCCCTTTTGTTGCCTTTCAATTATGTGAAATCTCTACTTGTGATGGAACTGGGTGTTTCAGTCAGGGGTGCTTCACACACAGCGAGCTCGCTGCCGAGATCGCTGCTGAGTCACGCTTTTTGTGACGCAGCAGTGACCTCATTAGCGATCTCGCTGTGTGTGACACTGAGCAGCGATCTGGCCCCTGCTGCGAGATCGCTGCTCGTTACACACAGCCCTGGTTCGTTTTCTTCAAAGCCGCTCTCCCGCTGTGACACACAGATCGCTGTGTGTGACAGCGAGAGAGCGACAAATGAAGCGAGCAGGGAGCAGGAGCCGGCGTCTGACAGCTGAGGTAAGCTTGTAACCAAGATAAACATCGGGTAACCAAGGTGGTTACCCGATATTTACCTTAGTTACCAGCCTCCGCAGCTCTCACGCTGCCTGTGCTGCCGGCTCCGGCTCTCTGCACATGTAGCTGCTGTACACATCGGGTTAATTAACCCGATGTGTATAGCAGCTAGGAGAGCAAGGAGCCAGCGCTAAGCAGTGTGCGCGGCTCCTTGCTCTCTGCACATGTAGCTGCATTACACATCGGGTTAATTAACCCGATGTGTACAGCAGCTAGGAGAGCAAGGAGCCAGCGCTCAGTGTGCGCGGCTCCCTGCTCTCTGCACACAGCGCTGGTAACTAATGTAAACATCGGGTAACCATACCCGATGTTTACCTTAGTTACCAGTCTCCGCAGCTTCCAGTCGGCGGCTCCGTGCAAGCGCAGCGTCGCTTGCACGTCGCTGCTGGCTGGGGGCTGTTCAGTGGTCGCTGGTGAGATCTGCCTGTTTGACAGCTCACCAGCGACCATGTAGCGATGCAGCAGCGATCCTGACCAGGTCAGATCGCTGGTCGGATCGCTGCTGCATCGCTAAGTGTGAAGGTACCCTCAGTCATCTCTGGTGGTGTGGGCTTTCACTCTTCCCTCACAGATCCAAACTGTTAAGACTACTAAATCTACTAAGTTGTGATTGGCAGCATCTGCAGAGGAGCGATGAAAAGCACATGCCCTCCCCCCAAAAAAAGTCTCTGAAAAAACACCAAGTTTCACCAAGCACCAAGCAGGTTTCACATAGTGCCCTTCAGAAGCAACAAATCTGAATATCTCTGCAATGGAGTGACACAGTACAAAACGGAAAAGAGCGGCAAAATCAGAGTAGTTCGGTGATTTTTACAAGGTATTTAACACAATATTTTTTTAGCAAGTGACAGGTCCTCTTTAAGAACCCTTTTGGCGCTGACCAGTGACTCTACTTAGTGTGGATTGAGATTCCTGTAGTACATTTTAAACTAATCAATAGACCAACAAAGACTAAGGGTACCTTCACACTTTAAGGTACCGTCACACATAACGAGATCGCTAGCAAGATCGCTGCTGAGTCACCGTTTGGTGACGCAGTAGCGATCCCGTTAGCGATCTCGTTATGTGTGACATCTACCAGCGATCAGGCCCCTGCTGTGAGATCTCTAGTCGTTGCAGAATGGTCCAGGCCATTTTCTTCAAAGGTGATGTCCTGCTGAGCAGGACACATCGCTGTGTTTGACACTGTGTGACAGGGTCACAGTGACTGCTGAGATCGTTATACAGGTCGCTACTGCGACCTGTATTGTTCCTGCATCGCTGGTAAGATCTGACTGTGTGACATCTCACTTGCGATCTCCCAGCGACTTACCTGCGATCCTTATCAGGTCACATCGTTTTCGGGATCGCTGGTAAGTCGTTGTGTGTGACTGGGCCTTTAGCGATGCAGCAGCGATCCGACCAGCGATCTGACCTGGTCAGGATCGCTGCTGCATCGCTACATGGTCGCTGGTGAGCTGTCAAACAGGCAGATCTCACCAGCGACCAGTGACCAGCCCCCAGCCAGCAGCGACGTGCAAGCGACGCTGCGCTTGCACGGAGCCGGCGTCTGGAAGCTGCGGACACTGGTAACTAAGGTAAACATCGGGTATGGTTACCCGATGTTTACCTTAGTTACCAGCTCACACCGCTTAACTTAGCGTGTGCAGGGAGCAGGAGCCGGCACTGGCAGCGTGAGAGCTGCGGAGGCTGGTAACGAAGGTAAATATCGGGTAACCACCTTGGTTACCCGATGTTTACCTTGGTTACAGCTTACCGCAGGCTGTCAGACGCCGGCTCCTGCTCCCTTCACATTCAGGATTGTTGCTCTCTCGCTGTCACACACAGCGATGTGTGCTTATCAGCGGGAGAGCAACAATAAAAAAACGAACCAGGGCTGTGTGTAACGAGCAGCGATCTCACAGCAGGGGCCAGATCGCTGCTCAGTGTCACACACAGCGAGATTGCTAATGAGGTCACAAAAAACGCTGTGTGTGAAGTACCCCTAAAAGAATATTGGGCTTTTGACAAACCAGGAGGAGATGTCACTAGCCTTCTTTTTACTAGAAAGAATAGAATGTGTGAATCCTTGTAAATTTATATATATTGCAAGCAGAATGTATAATTAGGTGTGAATACACCCTTACTGAAATAACATTCTAAGCAAATTGTCAACGCTCTAGAAGAGCCCCTTGGCTTAGAATAATGGGGTTCATCTAACACAACTACTTTAGATGCTCAGGGCAGTCGCCTGGGCAGGATACAATGTAGTAAACCCTAAACTGTGACAGGTATTAGCTTTGTAGTACGGAGGGAGAATATATTTTGCAGCTGAGAGATAACTTCTATTACCAAACTAATTGTGGAAGAGACCAGAAGAGCAGCAGGCATTGACAATCTAGGGGCAGGCATTGACAATCTAGGGGCAGGCATTGACATATCTATGGGCAGGAATTGACATATCTATGGGCAGGAATTGACATATCTATGGGCAGGAATTGACATATCTATGGGCAGGCATTGACATATCTATGGGCAGGAATTGACATATCTATGGGGGCAGGAATTGACATATCTAGGGGCAGGCATTGATAATCTAGGGGCAGCGCATTGACAATCTATGGGCAGGCATTGACATATCTATGGGCACGCATTGACATATCTATGGGCAGGAATTGACATATCTATGGGCAGGAATTGACATATCTATGGGCAGGAATTGACATATCTATGGGGGCAGGAATTGACATATCTAGGGGCAGGCATTGACATATCTAGGGGCAGGCATTGACATATCTAGGGGCAGGCATTGACATATCTAGGGGCAGGCATTGACATATCTAGGGGCAGGCATTGACATATCTATGGGCAGGCATTGACAATCTAGGGGCAGGCATTGACATATCTAGGGGCAGGCATTGACATATCTATGGGCAGGCATTGACAATCTAGGGGCAGGCATTGACAATCTAGGGGCAGGCATTGACAAGCTAGGGGCAGGCATTGACAATCTAGGGGCAGGCATTGACAATCTAAGGGCAGGCATTGACATATCTATGGGCAGGCATTGACAATCTAGGGGCAGGCATTGACAATCTAGGGGCAGGCATTGACAATCTAGGGGCAGGCATTGACAATCTAGGGGCAGGCATTGACAATCTAGGGGCAGGCATTGACAATCTAGGGGCAGGCATTGATAATCTAGGGGCAGGCATTGACAATCTAGGGGCAGGCATTGACAATCTAGGGGCAGGCATTGACAAGCTAGGGGCAGGCATTGACAATCTAGGGGCAGGCATTGACAATCTAGGGGCAGGCATTGATAATCTAGGGGCAGGCATTGACAATCTAGGGGCAGGCATTGATAATCTAGGGGCAGCGCATTGACAATCTATGGGCAGGCATTGACATATCTATCTTGTGGTTCTCAGGTTTCCGCATGGGTTCTAATATCTGCTAAGCACGTATCAGTGGCTCTTTTGTATGTGTGGCTTGGCTCGGATTTGGCATTGTGGTTGAGGAACCTTGATGGGATTAACAAAATTAACTTCTATACAGTTAGACGCTTCTATAGATAATTTCTACTTAATTGTTCTGGATGCATTTTAAAAGAAAAAAAAAATGCAGAAACCTGAGACATTTCAGAAACAAAACAAAGCCCTGGGGCTTCTCTCCAGCGGATGTGAATTTCAGCTCCAGCTTCGGAAAGTAGAAAGATGTGCAGCTGTTGATCTGCTTTCGGCTGTTAGGACCTTGTGATCCTACTCACATCCTACAGGTCTCATTACAAATACTCGCTGTGTGTAACAGATCTGGAAGGGAAGCATTCCCCAAATTCTAATACGGACAGAACAACGGAAGTTGAGTCGTGAAAAAAATGTATAAACACAAGATTATTCCTGTTCTGTCATTTTACTATAAAGCGAGAGCTGACTGCAACAGTCATGCTTAAAGGAAACCTGTCACCATGTATTCCCATCATGAACTAAAGCTACCACCTTTATCTGCACCATTACTGCAGTCTAAGCCCTGACCTCCCCCTGCCCATGGCAAAAAATACCTTATATATTTCCATGTCATCCACAGATCGCTGCGAGTTTTATACAAGTTCAAGTGCAGCCCTATGCAGGCGCCCATTAACCTGGAAGTGATGTCAGTGCCGGCGCATGCGCAGTACAGGACTTTACTGTGCTTCTAGTGGAGTAAAGCACAGTGTGTCTGTGCTTCAAAGGCGCATGCGCAGTACAGGACTTTACTGTGCTTCTAGTGGGGTAGGGCAAAGTGCCTCTGCACTTCAAAAGGCGCATGCGCAGTACAGTACAGTACTTTACTGTGCCTCTAGTTGGCTAGAGCAAAGTGTGTCTGTGCTTCAAAGGCACATGCACCATACAGGACTTTATTGTGCCTCTAGTGGGCTAGAGCAAAGTGCGTCTGAGCTTCAATGGTGCATGCACAGTACAAGACTATGCAGGTGCCTTTAGTGGGGTAGGGCAAAGTGCCTCTGCGCTTCAACTGCACATACAGAATATTCATGGAGATCTGTGGATGACAAGGACGCGTCAGCCACATTAATCAAGCTAGGAGGACAGCGATTCTGCCCATAGAAGAGGCGCCAATAAAATAAAACACACTCATTGGACCGGACTGGGCTGTATGCCAGAAGTATTTAAGATATTTTTGGCATATGCAGGGGAAGTTCAGGGCCTATTTACAGGTTGATAGCCGGCAGTAATAGAACAGATAAAGGTGGTGGCTTTAGTTTATAATGGGAAAACCTGGTGACTGGTTTCCTTTAAATGGATATTCAAAGTAAGTACACTAGCTTCATCCGGTGTAAGATCAAATGAATAATGTATTCAGTTTGTATTGTGAAATCTGGAGACAGATTCCCTTTAATGACAACGTAACAAAACAGAATACCGTATTTGCAATGGCATGTGATGAAAATCTCTTTTTTTTTGTGGTTGTGCAAGTTAGCATATGATTCACTAATATTACAACATTAAATTGTTTGAGTAATTTCCAAAACTACTTGCAAATTGTATTTACATGTAAGAGCATAATGTAAAGACATATACCCCGATTCCAGCGATGTGTCCCTTACTGTTGCTTGCCGTAGATTTGATAAAATCCCTGTTTTATCATTAGAGGACTAGCTGGCCTGTTATCAAGTAGTCATCCATATTCATGAGCTCTGGAACAGCCTTCTCCCAATTTGGATTGTGAACTTCTGCCTATGCAGAGTGTACACAGAAGGCTGCCAATCAATGGGGCGTTACACAGAACTCAATATTCAGAGAACTGCTAAATCTCTTGCAGATAAAACAGGGATTTTATCAAAACTGTAGCAAGCAACCCAGTAAGTGACACATCGCTGGAATTAAAGTGTCTGCCCCTACATCATGCTGCACTCAGAAGGGTGAGGAAAAATATAGTGATGAGCACTTTCTTTTAAGCATTCGGACAAGTTCCCTTTAAAATGCCTTCACATGTATGGTGTTCCATGGGGTATTCTGCTAGGAAGCAGCTGGAGTCCTCTCAAAGTCCTGAATGCATTTGTAACTTAGCAGTGGGTTTTCCAGGACACTGTTCAGGCATATAACGGTACAGCATAGTGTCTATTTTACCATTATAAGAGGAGTTACACTAACGGTCTGGAGCTGGTACAGCAATAACTTATACATGGTAAAATTGTGGAAAATACAATCACAGGCCATTATTATTATTATTATTTATTATTATAGCGCCATTTATTCCATAGCACTTTACATGTAAAAGGGGTATACATAAAAACAAGTACAATAATCATGAACAATACAAGGGACAGACTGGTACAGGAGGATAGAGGTCCCTGCCCGCGAGGGTTCACAGTCTACATGGTCATCACATGTTTTTACAGTTTCCTTATATAAAGACTAATATCTAGGCACGGAAATAACTAGGAATAGAATCTAAGGCAAAGCAGAGCAAAGCCTGGCTTCTTAAGACTCACTTGATGAGGCCATCTTCCATGTAGATGTCTGCATAGAAGGACTGGTCATCGTTCACTATCCGGCCTCCTTTGATCAGAAGACGATCACTCTGAAAAAGAAAAGATGTAAGGTTTAGCTACCTCTCGTGGGACTAAGGCTGATGTACTGAAAAGGATATATTGTATTCACTTTGATAACACATTACCCAACTTAATATCCATCCACAGTATAGAAATCAACATCGGGGGGCACAATCTACTGGAACAAGGGAAACTAGATGTGTAGCCCACTTAAGACTTCGGAATGTAAGACCCCAATACACTATGTTGAAATAAGCAGGATTCAATATGCAGGGTTTTTTTTTAATAGGATTATCGTCAACTAAAGTCACCATGTAGCCAAAATCTCATCATCAACAGTGCAAAGATCCATAACATTCAGATTCAGGTCTCATTTTACTAAGTGTTTTCTTGCAGGTTCTTAGAAAGAATCTTTTTCAAAATGTTATAGATGCTAACCGGCAAGCAACCCTCTATGGTACCAAACCGTGAAGACAGTAAACCAGTAATAGATCTGTCGGCCCCAAGACCATTTAGTGCAATTCAATGAACATTCAAGGAGAATAATGCACTTCTGTTAGAAGACAAAGAGCTCCGCATCCACATTCAGCTCATGTAAAAGGGCTTATTCATCGGAGTGAGGAATATCAGTGCAGCTCTACTGCATGTATCTGGCCCTGTAGAACATAAAGAAGTCATGGGACCCGTATAAAGGATCTCATGAGACTCGTAAAGCAATCAGTGCCCAAGAATCAGCCATTTCAGCACTGCCAACAAAAGGAAGCCTTGACGTCATGTTTTAGAGAATAGGTCACCAGATTTTGCCACCTAATCTGAGAGCAGCATAATGTAGAGACAGAGACACTAAGTCCAGTAATGTGTCACTTACTGAGCTGCTTTTTGTAGCATTTATAAAATCACTGTTTTATCAGGATGAGATTATTTAGTAAACTCCTCTGATCAGTCGAGTAGTCCTCCATATTCATGAGCTCTTTATAACAGCCCCCACCACTGATTGGCAGCTGTGGACACTGTTCATAAACAGAAAACTGCCAATCAGTGATTTGGGCAGGGTTATACAGAGCTCAACAGTCAGTGAACTGGTAGATCTGCTAAAGTTAAAACACTGATTTTATCAAAACTGCAGCAAGCATAGAGATGGTACATCGCTGGAATCAGGATCTCTGTCCCTACATTATGCTGCTCTCAGATGATTTAACAAAAACCTGGTGACAGATTCCTTTTAATAAGAAGACAATTTTTTTGCTACTGAGTGCGGCATACTGTAGAGACCCTGATTCCAACATCCTATCAATTATTTTACTGAGTACAGCAGTTGTGACAGAATCAGAGTTCTTAGATGTACCAGAACGCAGAAAACTGCCCAAGCCAACACCAGGTTCTCTATGTACAATGTCTACAGACAATGAGCTGCTTATCAGTCAGTTCTAGCGACGCGGTTGCTCTAAATGACAAGCAAGCTGTAGTCTAGGCAGTATTAATCGTCTACAGAAAAAACTCATTGTTTTGAAACAACACACCACCTAATAAGTGATACAGCCCTGAAATTAGTGTCTCAGACCCTATGTCATGCTGTCCTCAGATTACTGGATTCATCATGCCCAAATTACAGATCGTGTGTATCAGAGTCTGGCTGCAAAATTGCAACCAAATAATTTTTTTAGCAAGGTTTCCTTCTTTAAGGAAGGCTACTTTCATTTATGGTGGTCTTTTTCCAAAAATGTTCTCACCATTATCAAAAAATCGAAGTAGAAAAGCTGCAGTTTTACTTCAATCACAGGGAAAAAAACCCAAAACTCTTCAGCTGCAACGTGTGAACGCAGACTTAGGGGGTCCTTACTGAGCCACGCCTTTTCACAATGGTCCACTCCCTTTTTTGCTGGCTGCTCGGACTCTCCCACAGTCACAGCTCTGGGTACGGCTCTCCCGAGACCTTCCTTGAGGTCAGTGTGTAGAGGTGTTACATGTTGGATGTTCTGAATTGTGCACCGACACATTCAATGTGCTAATACAAACCGTACCACCATTTAGCTGACTGCCTGTTACATCACCGCTTCTACACAGCACATCTGGTACAAATTGTGTGGCTCTCAATTAATGCTGTGTTTCCTGAAAAATACAGAGGGAGAACTACTCCGCAGTGAGGACCCATCTGCCTCATGACTCACAGTTTATATAATCTGGATGTAGCCAGAGGATCACATCATTCCCTGAGCTAAGAGAGGTCTGTGCTACACAAGCTTCACGGCTGAACCCTAGCAGCCTATAGAAAGTGTCCCCAGTGTGTATGTATGCGCATATTAGGGGGGAGAACGCCAGGGTTCCTCACGGCTGAACCCTAGCAGCCTATAGAAAGTGGCCCCAGGGTGTATGTATGCGCATATTAGGGGGGAGAACACCAGGGTTCCTCTCGACTGAACCCTAGCAGCCTATAGAAAGTGGCCCCTGTGTGTATGTATGCGCATATTAGGGAGGAGAACGCCAGGGTTCCTCTCGGCTGAACCCTAGCAGCCTATAGAAAGTGTCCCCAGTGTGTATGTATGCGCATATTAGGGGGGAGAACGCCAGGGTTCCTCACGGCTGAACCCTAGCAGCCTATAGAAAGTGTCCCCAGTGTGTATGTATGCGCATATTAGTGGGGAGAACGCCAGGGTTCCTCTCGGCTGAACCCTAGTAGCCTATAGAAAGTGGCCCCAGTGTGTATGTATGTGCATATTAGGGGGGAGAACGCCAGGGTTCCTCTTGGTTGAACCCTAGCAGCCTATAGAAAGTGTCCCCAGTGTGTATGTATGCGCATATTAGGGGGGAGAACGCCAGGGTTCCTCACGGCTGAACCCTAGCAGCTTATAGAAAGTGGCCCCAGGGTGTATGTATGTGTATATTAGGGGGGAGAACGCCAGGGTTCCTCAAAGTGCCACTGGCCAGGAATGATCTTCACTTTGCTGCACTTTTGGTGGACAAACAAGGAATGGGATTGTACACATGAGAATTTATACAGGAAAGACAAAAATTCAATTTTATTTGATGAAAACCGAACTTTGACTGAAGGAAATGCATCAAAAAGTCTAATGTTAAAGGCACCATCTGTTTTTTAATATTTTTCTTTCCATAAATAATTAGTACACGTGAAAATAAGAACATTGTGATAAAACTTTCTCTTCCTGGTCTGAAAAATGATTTAATTCTCAATTCACAAGTAAAATCTGTCCTTATTGATAACAGCTTTCCCCAGGAGATGACAGCTGGTGCTCATAAAGATCTATGGAGAACTGTACCTTTCGCTTGGAGAGAACTTGCAGCAGAGTTTTTGCCTCTGCGTAGGATTGTAAAAGCACCGATATGTCTCTCCTATCTCAGTAATGTGAAAATCTACCTTCACTGAATACAGACTTTCCCCATCAATTCAAATCCAGGAGGAGAAAAACAGATTTCTCTGAGAATATATATTGCGAAGTTGCTTATTATAATTTATTGCAAATTTATAATATAAAAATTAAAAACAACGGTTACTTTTTTAGATATGGATGGAAACCAAAGCCAAAGAATGATAGGACCTATGGCAAAGTTGGGCAAAAGTTGATTGTAACCACAGAGATGGTTGATGTGCTTTTCAGGTCAGCATGACAGTGTGGATATATTATTTTACACAACAAGCCCATAGCATGGATGAGAAAACACTTAAAAACGCAAGTAAATGGAAATCTGTCAGTAGAATCAACCCTCTTGAGCAGTTTACATGGGCAAGTAGGTCATAAGAAGCTGAATAAAATGACACCATGATATCAGTGATGTGTGTTATTCCAGAGAAATCTAGCTGCTACAATCTATGGGCCGGACACAGATCTCCCTGAGAATCTGCCTCCATAGCTTACTTTAAAATGAAAGAAGGTGTTATCAGTGTGAGACATGTAATGACTGACAGTCTGCTCTCCTGATCTACACATCTAGCCCTGGTAATGCCTCCTTGCACTTAACATAAGCTCAGGAGACAGAATCTCATACAGATTAGTGACTAGCCCATAAAGCTTAACAGTTCATTTACATATAAGAAAAACATGAATTTCTTTGGAATTAGGCCTAAGACACACGGCATGAAAATCGGAGCAAGTGGAATGCGATAAAACATTGCATTCCACTCGAACCAATATTACCCTATGTGTTAGCACCCATGAGCGATTATTTTCTCAGCCCTAATCGGACCGAGAAAACAATCGCAACATGCTGCGGGTGCAATGCAATCTTTGTTTCTCTCACACCCATTCAAGTCTATGGGGGCGAGAGAAAGATCGAACTGCACTTGCAGTACACCGGTGTACTGCAAGTACAGGGCAAGAATGGCAATAGCCGGCAACGGAGGAAAGAGGGAGATAAATCCCTCCCTCTCCTCCGCAGCGCCGCCCCCCCTCCTCAGCGCCGGCTCGCCCCCCTTGCAGCTGTGGTCCGATCGCACAGTCGGACCGCAGTCGCAGGGACACTCGCATGACACTCGGTTCCTGCTGTGCTACCAGCGTGAGCAGAGTGTCATGCGAGGATCGCAGTAGTCCCCATGTGGCCCCGGCCTAAGACATCAGATTGCAGATTCAGCTTCCTGTGACCTACATGCCCATATAGATGGCTGAGGAGGGTTGATCCTACTGACAGATGTGGCTTAGGAGCGCAGTACAAAGTACATAAATGGAAAATGTGCAGCGGAGGCAGAGTCTGTCAGAGATATAATGATATAGTCTGCAGTTTATTGTGTGATATGGAGACATTGCCCCGTTATGTAACGTACATTTTTCGTGAAAACACGCCCATATTATTGATTCTTGATGATCTCCTCTTCAGGCTACACAATAAGAACTTCACAAGGACTACTCCACCTATACACTGGTGAGAGCACGGAGATCTAAACCGACACTCATTTAGCTGCATTCCTTTCTTTTGTTGTTTTCCCCGGCCAACAGCCGTTCTGTAGACTTTTATATTCTTTGATCACCTCATACCTTTAGCTTTACACCCACACCATGGCATGGCAAGGTCTAGCTCAGAACGTGTGCTGTGACATCAGTCTGTGGGGATGGAGGCGAGAGATGGGTCTCCGATAAGTTTGCTAATTCACGGCATGCCATGTCCTTTATCCTTATAAACAAATGCGGCTTTCATTTCCCTCACATGTCCTGACACTATGCAGAGCTGGTCATGTTGCAAAAAACTTGGAAAATGTCGCTTGTTCCAAGCAACAGACCAAACCTTTGTGCTCAAAATCTACTGAATTTCTTATTTCAAGTGGGAAGAGCGAAATCAGGGATTAGAAGAGATTACAGTCAATGAAATATATGACTTCTAGAAGATTAGCAACCCATATGACAGGCAGTTCTTTAAAGGCTATGTGCTTGACTTGGCTGACTTCTCTTCCAGCACTGTTCCTTATGCAGAGTACAGGACTTGACCCGTCATCTGAAGAGCATGGAATGATTATTTTTAGCAAAAATGTTGTATATTAAGTAGTTTACAGGGTTTATACAGTTAGGTGCAGAAATATTAGAACAGTGACACAAGTTTTGGCATTTTCCGGTGTACCAAAACATATTCAAGATAAAATTATATAAATCAATATGGGCTTAAAGTGTAGATTTTCAGCTTTAGTTTGAGTGTATTCACATCCTAATTGGAGTAAGGGTTTAGGAATTTCAGCTCTAATATTTAGCTGCCTTTTTTCAAGGGAGCAAAAGTAATTGAACAATTATCTCAAAAGCTCTTAAATGGGTTGTATGGACTATTTTCTTGTTAATCTATCATCAATTAAACAGGTAAAAGGTCTGGAGCTGATTCCAGGTGTGTCACTTGCATTCGAAAGTTATTGCTATGAACATGTGATCAATGGGCCTCTCAAAAGGAAGAGAAATAGACCATCATTAGGCTGAAAAAAAAAGAAGAAATTCATCAAAGAGAACGCAAAAATATTAGGAGATGCCACAGTTTAATTATAAAAGTGCCGTGGGGAGCTTGAGAACGCAAAAAGGTCTGGCTGTACAAGGAAGACAAAGTGGTCTCAAACAGAGTTTTTCACAAACTCAGCCAAGTGTCATAGCAGTATTGGGCGCTGATCAGATTGCATATTCAGACCCTCCACCCGATGGTTTCTCTTGGATTAACACAGGCAGACTTGGGCGTCAACCTGCTGTGTGCCGATTCATAGGCAGGTTAGCAAGAGTTAATCTAAGATGTTTTGCTTGCTCCTTTGTTCCCATGTTGTGGGAAGGCCTATTGTGACGCCCTGGACTAGCCAGGTAGTCACAGTTAGTGCCCCGCATAACACCTGTCCCCTAATAACGTGTAATCAGCCAACCACTAAAACCCTAGTCATCCCCCTCAGGGCTTGATGGGCACACCAGGGTGGCGGAGCCAGGCGGTTGGCACGCTCACTGAGGAGTTCGGAGAGCCTGAGGCGGAAAAAGTACACAGATCAGATGAGCTTTGGGAGTGAAGGAGTGTGGAAACAGGCCTGTGTAGCAGGTCTGCAGCAGTCTGACAGGTGCCAGGCTTGGAGCCCAGGCACCTTTGGCTAGGAGGCATACGGTGGCCTCAGCCTGCAGGTGCCGGGAAGACGGCTCGGTGGAACTGTGGTGGACCGGGGCAGGGTAGTGGCCCGCCGGTACCGACCCGGGGAACGAACTCGGAAACCGGAGCACAAAGGGGGGTACTCAGACCCTGAAACGAGGTCCAGAAGCTACTGGACTAAGTTAATTAACTGATTGCGGCCAGGACTATAGGTCCTTTCCCACCCAAAGTCCCGACTGAAGACAACAGCCCAACGAGGGGATAGAAAGCCACCGCTCAGGCAGAGAGATCCCACGGGCCAGCGTCTGCGGGCAAAGGGCTCTCCTGACATCCACAATGCCGGGGAGCAGACTCCTGACGCTGAAGCGCAGGCAGCCCACCAACACTCAAAAAGGTGCAGGAGAAAGGCAGAGACCTCCAACCGGGTGGGGGACCAGACCGCAGCCGGCTGCGGGCACCGACCACCATCAATTTGGTTTACCAGAGACTTGTGTATGTTACTAATCGTGAGTACAACAGTGCCCTCCGGCTGCGGACCTCCCTGCACCACCCAACCGGCTCATCTCCAACGGGTCCCGGGGCCACCATCCCTACCCACGGAGGGGTTAACAACTTGCTGCCTAACATCTCCCCCGGGTACCCCGTAAACAGCAGCGGTGGTGTCCACCTTCACCACAACCCGTGGGTGGCGTCATGAACTCAAACACGGCTATGGTCGTACCCCCACGTCCCTTAAAGCGCCAGCCCCCCCTTTCAGATCGAAGTGGACCACAGGGCCCCCGGGTCCGGAGACACTCGAGCCACCACCTGGCGAGTCCAGATCAGAGAGGCTCGGCAGCAGCCAAGCGTGGGGCGGTACACTATCACATCTACTCACCTCCTACTTATGCTGGTTGAATCCTTCCATCCATGCCAGCTATAGTTTGCTCTATGTTGGTCTGTGAGGTGTAGTGTCCCAGACTAATGGTGAAAGTTGTGTTCATTGCTTGGTACGATTGTGAAGTTTACAAAGTATTAAATAAGTTTAAAAAAAAAGCATGTTGGATACTTTTCCCAGTGTCTTTTCTCTTTATTACACAAATTAATTTATGAACATTTATGGTTCGATTTTTTTTTTCTTGTAAGGTTTGGATGGGTTGCTACTGACATTTGGTGAGAAATTCATTTCAATAGCATCTTTAGAAATATATCTACATAGAAAATTGGTGGTGTGTTCAATACTTATTTCACCTGCTGTACTTGTATAACAAGCCTACGTGACCTTATTGCTGTGGGGTAGGTCACATTTACTGTCAGGTGAAGATTTAATGAATGTACATGCTTGGTTGAACATAGTACCTTGATATATGAAGACAATACCTATTGTGCATTTACTTCCGGAAATTATAAATCAGCAAGTCAACCATGAAAATACTACAATCAACAACTGCTACTTGATCGCGCTACTCACCTCATTGTGAAGCTGACCGGAGCGGCGGTGAGTAGCGCGATCAGCTGAGCTGTCACTGAGGTTACCCGCGGCCACCGCTGCATCCACCGCTGGATCCAGGTAACCTCAGTGACAGCTCAGCTGATCGCGCTATTGCCTTCATTAGCTGCGTGGAGGTGACAGGAGCGGCTGTGTCTTCTGCTGCTCCTGTCACTTGCATGCAGCAGAGCTGGACGCGACGCTGGAGGACTGTGGAGTACGCCGGACATGGAGGGCTTTGTTGTGGGTAATAAATTGGTAATGAGGGAATGTGTATTTCTAATAAAGGATTTTTCGGGTGTGTGTTTATTTACTGTAATTTACAGATTAATCATGGAGGGTGTCTCATAGACGCCTGACATGATTAATCTAGGACTTATTGGCAGCTATGGGCTGCCAATAACTCCTTATTACCCCGATTTGCCAACGCACCAGGGCAAATCGGGAAGAGCCGGGTACAGTCCCAGAACTGTCGCATCTAATGTATGCGGCAATTCTGGGCGGCTGCTGACTGATATTGTTAGGCTGGGGGGCTCCCCATAACGTGGGGCTCCCCATCCTGAGAATACCAGCCTGCAGCCGTATGGCTTTATCTGGCTGGTTTTAAAATTGGGGGGGACCGCACGCCGTTTGTTTTAATTATTTAATTATTTATTTCAATGCACAGTATAGACACGCCCACCGGCTGCTGTGATTGGGTGCAGTGTGACACCTGTCACTCAGCGTGGGGGCGTGTCTCATTGTAACCAATCATAAGCGCCGGTGGGCGGGGAAAGCAGGGAATACGAGATTGTTTAATGGGCGGCCGGCTTTTTCAAAAAAGGAAAAGCCGCTGGAGCAGTGTGAACGCCGTGCAGCGCCGGTGATCGGGGATCGGTGAGTATGAGAGAGGGGGGGACACTTCAGTCACTCGGGGGATTAGCGGTCACCAGTGAATCCTTCACAGGTGACCGCTAATCAGGACTCTACACAGACAGAGCCGCTGAGTCGCTGTAAAGTCCCCTTTACACACTGAAACTTTCTAGCGATGCATGCAGCACAGCGGGAAACAAAGGACCTAGGAATGGTCCTGAACGATTTGTAGCGATTACAACTTCACAGCAGGGGCCAGGTCGCTGATAGGTTTCACACACTGCAATGTCGCTGGGGAGGTCGCTGTAACGTCACAAAACCGGTGACGTTACAGCGATGTCGTTTGCGATGTTGCAGTGTGTAAACCCAGCTTTAGAGCGATCTAGCAAAAAGCTGTTAACAGATTCCCTTTAAACCCATGTCAATGCAGTGGATTTAGAACTCTGTACTTGAAATAAAAATGAGCTCTGACTGCTATGAAGGTATAACAAGAAATTACTTTGTAAAATCGTGTAATGTAATATAATATTTTTCAGCATATTTCCTAAGTATTCCTCCCTGTATTACGTAAAGTACCTTGTGAAAGTATTCGGCCCCCTTGAATTTTTCAAGCTTTTCCCACATTTCTGGCTTCAAACATAAAGATAAAAAATGTTAATGTTATGGTGAAGAATCAACAACAAGTGGGACACAATTGTGAAGTTGAACGAAATTTATTGCTTATTTTAAACTTTTGTACAAAATAAATAACTGAAAATTGGGGAGTGCAATATTATTCGGCCCCGTTAAGATAATACTTTGTAGCGCCACCTTTTTCTGCGATTACAGCTGCAAGTCGCTTGGGGTATGCCTCTATCAGTTTTTCACATCGAGAGACAAATTCCTGTCCATTCTTCCTTTGCAAACAGCTGGAGCTGAGAGGTTGGATGGAGAGATTTTGTGATCAGCAGTTTTCAGCTCTTTCCAGATTCTTGATTGGATTCAGGTCTGGACTTTGACTTTGCCATTCTAACACCTGGATACGTTTATTTGTGAACCATTCCATTGTAGATTTTGCTTTATGTTTGGGATCATTGTCTTGTTGGAAGACAAATCTCCGTCCCAGTCTCAGGTCTTTTGCAGACTCCAACAGGTTTTCTTCAAGAATGGTCCTGTATTTGGCTCCATCCATCTTCCCATCAATTTTAACCATCTTCGTTTTCCCTGCTGAAGAAAAGCAGGCCCAAACCATGATGCTGCTACCACCATGTTTGACAGTGGGGATGGTGTGTTCAGGGTGATGAGCTGTGTTGTTTTTACGCCAAACATATCGTTTGGCATTGTGCCCAAAAAGTTTGATTTTGGTTTCATCTGACCAGAGCACCTTCTTCCACATGTTTGGTGTCTCCCAGGTGGCTTGTGGCAAACTTTAAACAAAACTTTTTATGGATATCTTTGAAATATGGCTTTCTTCTTGCCACTCTTCCATAAAGGCCAGATTTCTGCAGTGTATGACTGATTGTTTTCCTATGGACAGACTCTCCCACCTCAGTTGTAGATCTCTGCAGTTCACCCAGAGTGATCATGGGCCTCTTGGCTGCATCTCTGATCAGTCTTCTCCTTGTTTGAGATTAGATTTTTGAGGGACAGACAGGTCTTGGTAGATTTGCAGTGTATGATACTCCTTCCACTTCAATATGATCGCTTGCACAGTGCTCCGTGGGATGTTTAAAATTTTGGAAATCATTTTGCAACCAAATCCGGCTTTAAACCCCTCCACAACAAAATCATGGACCTGCCTGTTGTGTTCCTTGGTCTTCATGATGCTCTCTGTGCTTTAAACAGAACACTGAGACTATCACAGGCGCATTTATACGGAGACTAGATTACACACAGGTGGATTATATTTATCATCATCAGTCATTTAGGACAACACTGGATCATTCAGAGATCCTCAATGAACTTCTGGAGTGAGTTTGCTGCACTGAAAGTAAAAGGGGACGAATACTATTGCATGCCCCGATTTTCAGTTTATTCTTTTTTACTAAAGTTTAAAGGGGTGGTTCACCCATAATTTTTATTGTCTAGATCGAGATTATATTGAGAAACAATGTTTCTCTCAAATACCTTGTGTTGGCAATAGTGCCTGTGATAGGAGCTACTGCAGACTGCTGTTCCCCGTCCAGTGACGTACCCGTCAAGTGCTGCACACGTCACATCCGTGCAGCCGGCTGAATTCTGAGCCCATGTGCTACCCCCTCCCTCTTCCCTCACAGCACAGCACGTCTCTTGCTTGCAGCGTTCTGCGAGGAGGGAGGAGGGAGGGGGGAGCAGATGGGCTGTGACAGCAGTGAAACACCGCTCACAGCTCAGAGTCTGGAAGAATGTAGCCGGCTGCACAGATGTGACGCATGCAGCATTTGACGGTGACGTCACTGGACGGGTAACAGCGGTCTGCAGTAGCGCCTCTCACAGGCACTATTGCCAACACAAGGTATTTGAGAGAAACATTGTTTCTCAACATAATATCGAACTAAACAATAAAAAATATGCGTGAACCACCCCTTTAAAATAAGCAATAAATTTCGTTCATCTTCACAAATGTGTCCCATTTGTTGTTGATTCTTCACCATAACATTAAAATTTTTATCTTTATGTTTGAAGCCTGAAATGTGAGAAAAGGTTGAAAAATTCAAGGCGGCCGAATACTTTCACAAGGCACTGTAGCTTCACAGCATTTTTTGCTCCTTTCTTGGTGTAGTATTGTGGAATTTTCAAGCTCTTGAAATTTCTTTTACCTGATGAACAGGTTCTACCTTCCCTTATAATATAGGATTACAGTAGGTTTGTTCATTCAGCAGAAATTCTCATAGTTTTCATTTTATCTTTTACCACGATTCCCTTCCAAAAGATACATGAATGTAAGTCCCATTGTTTTTCTATACTCGCATGTATTGTTGTCTTCTTTTATCTCTTCCTGACAGCTTGAGGAAGGGGATTTGGTTTTTGAAATGCTGTCCTGTATGATTATATGGAACATTAACTCTTATGAATTTAGTTCACCGATTGATGGTCTATACTTAGAATGGGACTCCGACCTTCTGGACTCCAGTTTTTCAGGACAATTATGGAGGATCTGAAATAAGGTCGAAAGTGGCCACTTTTTGCTTTTATTTTATTCCAGCTATTCCTCCAGGAAATATCATTTTCAAATCCATCGTGTGGTTTTACAGATATGGGCCTCTATATTTGGTGCTAATTTTTAGGGTCTTTACACAAGGATGGTGCTCAGAGGATACTCTGGGGGGGGGTGTCTTTAGGCTGCCCTGCATTACTACACTGAGTCAAACCCCTTTGTAAAGACCATAAACACAAAAACAAACCTGAATACTCAGAGAAGCAACAGGAATAAAATATTCACTTTTGCATTGGTGACGGGTCTTCTAAGGGGTACTTCACACACAGCGAGATCGCTACTGAGATCGCTGCTGAGTCACGTTTTTTGTCATTAGCGATCTCGCTGTGTGTGACACTGAGCAGCGATCTGGCCCCTGCTGTGAGATCGCTGCTCGTTACACACAGCTCTGGTTCATTTTTTTATTGTTGCTCTCCCGCTGATAAGCACACATCGCTGTGTGTGACAGCGAGAGAGCAACAATCCTGAATGTGAAGGGAGCAGGAGCCGGCGTCTGACAGCCTGCGGTAAGCTGTAACCAAGGTAAACATCGGGTAACCAAGGTAGTTACCCGATATTTACCTTCGTTACCAGCCTCCGCAGCTCTAACTCTGCCAGCGCCGGCTCCAGCTCCCTGCACACGCTAAGCTAAGCGGTGTGCGCTGGTAACTAAGGTAAACATTGGTTAACCATACCCGATGTTTACCTTAGTTACCAGTGTCCGCAGCTTCCAGACGCCGGCTCCGTGCAAGCGCAGCGTCGCTTGCATGTCGCTGCTGGCTGGGGGCTTGTCACTGGTCGCTGGTGAGATCTGCCTGTTTGACAGCTCACCAGCGACCATGTAGCGACGCAGCAGCGATCCTGACCAGGTCAGATCGCTGGTGGGATCGCTGCTGCGCCGCTAAAGTGTGACGGTACCCTTAAAGTGACTGGTATAGTTTACACCAGGATAGCACTTTGTCCATAACGTGGGTGAGGATACTTTTTATCACACTACACACATCTACCATTACAATACACATACAATTCACATAAACACCACCCCCAAGTGCTAAAAGCTTGGTCTTATCTTAAGATGTAATACAAGTTTTTATGAATAACTAACAACTTTTCAACTATTGCAACTGCGATCTTTGGAGCGAATATTGAGTTTGTACGCACGATAATGACGCGATAACTATTCGCTCGTAAATTGTTACCGTTAAAAAATGTTCCTATCAATTAGGGTCTTTTGGCCATCAGCTGTTAAATCTCAGAGATCCTCTTTAACAGAATGCAGATAATCTTATTTAATCATACAAGCATTTTCTTATAAGCTATTTAGCTTATTATAAAAATTGAAAAGAAAAACAAATTAGGATACAATCAGTGAAATTAAGGCATAAATCATGTTTATTGTCAGATACTTATGTTACTGACTTTTCTTTGGTTGTTACAGTAAATGAAACACCTGCTTGTGGGCATGAGACGGTTTTCAGCAGTGTGCAAAGAACCAGAATCTACAAATGTCTGCACGTGTGCATTAGAAATCATGAGGAAAAAAAAAGTACTATAAGCAGCAACAGTACACAAATATATTAAGTACAATAAGCACCAACAGTACACAGATATATTAAGTACTATAAGCAGCAACAGTACACAAATATATTAAGTACTATACGGAGCAACAGTACACAAATATATTAAGTACTATAAGCACCAACAGTACACAAATATATTAAGTACAATAAGCACCAACAGTACACAAATATATTAAGTACAATAAGCACCAACAGTACACAAATATATTAAGTACTATAAGCAGCAACAGTACACAAATATATTAAGTACAATAAGCACCAACAGTACACAAATATATTAAGTACTATAAGCACCAACATTACACAAATATATTAAGTACTATAAGCACCAACAGTACACAAATATATTAGTTGTCCTTTTTTCCTGGTAAGAGGTTTCTTCAGGGCAATAGTTGTTAACTATTTTATTTTAATCAGAGCAACCAGATAAGGAATGTCAGAACAAATAAAGTGGATATAATGCAAATAGAAAAGACATTCTTAGGCCTGTTTGATTTATGAAGTAGTTCACAATTATGAAGATTGAAATCCCCTTATACATTCCTTCAGCCCTAGGTAAAAATGTAATACATAACTGAAAAGGTATTCTGAACATAAACATTTATGGCATATCTGCGGATTATCCGATAAATGTCTCATAGATGGGGCACCCCCCACCTTTCAGGATAACGGGGCTTATTCTGCATCAGAAACCAGCCAGTACTATGGCCACAACTAAAAGGAGATTAGTAGACACAGCTTTTATAATACAAAATATAGGCCACAGGATACTTGCTTTTCTACTGACACAGAATATGTATGGGATATTAATTCCTATGGTCAGATTACCCATCTACTGGTGTAAAAAAAAAAAAGTACAAACCAGAGGGTTCAATGTGGAGGGTGAATCTGTGCAAGGAGAAGAAGAATAGCTGGAAGGTTATGAGGAATGTGTAAAGCGCACTAATCAGCAGGATTTTTCTATATAAGCTAAAGCCAGTGCTATACTGGCACTATCATGCTGATTCTTTACTGTACATACCATTAGTTATCAGCTCGGATGTATAGGTTTTGAAACACAAGCACGTAAAGTTTGTAACATGAGCAGCTTTTTGAGTGGCAGCAGCTGAGGATCAGCTGATAGCTGGGTGGTAACTGGATAGTGATTCCCGCCCCCCTGCCTGTCTATCCTCCCCATTATTTAAGCTAATTCTATTATAGAATTGTTAAACTAAGTGACTAGAAGGACCTGTGCTGATGTCATACCCATATGACCAGAAGAGGCAGGGCCTCAGCACCAGTTGAATTAGCACCAGGTATGGCAAACAGTTATGACTACAAGGTCTCCAGATGGCGATTCTTGTGAGTAGTCCCACAAAGAGCAGATCTGGATGCACACAAATTGGCCTTGTGGGTTTTGAGATAATTTAACTATGGCAAGCTGAAGACAGGATGGTACTACCTGTCAGTGGAGGAGCTTGAAGCTGGATGTGACACTGGTAGGAGTTCTTGATGCCATGATATTGAATGGGAGGGAGGGGGGTTAGTGGGAACGCCTGAATCTAGGCATATTCCCTAGGTGTGATATTTGTGGAAAGGCTTTGGATGTCATTATACCAGTAATGGGGGCTCTCACTGTCACTACTGTGAGGCGGGCAGGAGCGGGATGTGGCTCACCACCCGCTCTCAGAGTTGAATGTGGCAGTCAACATCATCTGTGTCATGGGGTTTTTTTTCATCTTCCTCTGGAGTAATATGTTAAATTAATCATGAGGGATTTTCTTCTTCTTTCAAACTCAAAACTATGAAAATAATGAATAAATAAAGATTAAATTAAAACAGCATCTCTCCATTCCGCTAAGATTTTGGTTACTTTGTAGAAACACATGGCCTCACTCTCACTTGAAAGAAGAGAGGCTTGATAGCAAAGGGCAAGCCTTAACAGGCGACACAATGTATCACAATTGTGGAGCTTATTTATGGCACGAAGCAAGTCAACTAATGGTGTAAACCTAAACTAGACAGTCCTAAATGATTTATCAAACAGTATGAACCATTGTGATAAAAGCAAAGCATTATAAGAATGTCTAACCTGTCTAAGTTGTAGAAAGTATTGATAAATCTGCCCTACTATGTCTTGTTGTAGATATCATCTACATGTTTAGTGGCAAAAAATCATCAGAAGACCAAGACAATAAAAAAATGCTTTTAAAGATGCAATACACAATATGATACAACTGGGTAATACTATAAATTTTTAAAAAAGTTTTTAGCAAAATGTATATATTTGACCCCCTCCCCCCTATTTGACCCCCTCCCCCCTCCTCGACTCATATCAGAACAGTTGTAAGAGGAAGGCCAAGTCAATATGGAGTTTTTGCCCTTCACCTTATTTCTGCAAATACAATTCGAATTTTGGAGAAAAATTTAAAAAAAAAACCAGTATGAACAAGTTTGCTATGTCATGCTAGTGATATCTATTGCCTTCCCATCAGTGGTTATGTTGAGGACAGGAGCACCATGCATAAAGTTGAGAACACCGCACTAATTAATAGAGCTAACCTTATTAGAGGAGGATATCGCTTGAGTTTAAAGCGGTTGTCCACTACCCCATCTAAGTTACTGATTTTGCCATAAGTGCTTAAAGGGAACCTGTCATCAGAAATTTAGCTATAAACCTAAAAGTTTCCCCCCTCTGCAGCTCCTGGGCTGCATTCTAGGAAGCTTCCTATAGTTTTTGTGGCCCCTTTTATTCCAAAATAAAAC
The DNA here is from genome assembly GCF_048569485.1 of Anomaloglossus baeobatrachus. Lineage (NCBI taxonomy): Eukaryota > Metazoa > Chordata > Amphibia > Anura > Aromobatidae > Anomaloglossus > Anomaloglossus baeobatrachus. The sequence goes on from NC_134356.1 coordinate 188,067,140, forward strand.
ACTTTATAAACTTGTACCTTTTCGTATACAAATTTCTTAAATCTTCCATGGGGGCGGGCTGCCTGATGTACGTTGCTGTCCTCCTGCCGATTTACGCCGCCCCCGAACGCTGAATTTCAAACCTCAGGATGCCGCCCCTGGTCCCGCGCATGCGCTGTGCTACTGTAGCGGTGCCGTGCACTGCGTGCACGTGTGACCGCTGGTGACGGTTTGCGCGGGCACCGACTGCTCCGTCCGCTCCTCCCATCTATTTCCTGCTGCTGAGCAGGATGGGAAGGAGGTGACGTCCGGTCATCTGGCCAGCGAGCGCTTGCGCAGAACGCTGGAGGAATAGGCGAAAGTGCGGTCACAAGGTTATGGGCGGCACTTGCTGATGACACTCACAGCGCCGCCCATAACCTCGTGCCCGCGCAAAGCGTCACTAGCGGTCACACGTGCACGGCACCGCTACAGTAGCACAGCGCATGCGCGGGACCACGGGCGCCCAGGGGCGGCGCCCTGAGGTTTGAAATTCAGCGTTCGGGGGCGGCGTAAATCGGCAGGAGGACAGCAACGTACATCAGGCAGCCCGCCCCCATGGAAGATTTAAGAAATTTGCATACGAAAAGGTACAAGTTTATAAAGTATTTATTTTGGAATAAAAGGGGCCACAAAAACTTATAGGAAGCTTTCTAGAATGCAGCCCAGGAGCTGCAGAGGGGGAAACTTTTAGGATTATAGCTAAATTTCTGATGACAGGTTCCCTTTAAATATAATGCCCCTAATGAGATTTTCTGCCAATTTTTATGTTTTATGCGTTTCTGTTAAAGAAACTCAAGGTAAAGGTGGTGGACTGGCCAAGCATGTCTCCAGACCTAAATCCTATTGTGTGGCATCCTTAACTGGAAGAGGAGCGCAAAGTCTCTAACATGCCCCAGGTCCGTGATGTCATCAGTGGAAGAGGATCCAGTGGTTCCTGTGATGCTCTAGTGATCGCCATGCCCAAGAGAGTTAAGGTAGTGCTTGAAAATATTGGTGGCCACACAAAATATTGACACTTTGGATACAATTTAGCCATTTTCACTTAGGGGTGTACTGACTTTTGTTGCAGGCGGTTTAGACATTAATGGCTGTATGTGGAGTTATTTATAGGGCACACCTAATATACACTATTATTCAAGCTGTACATTGACTACTTTATATTATATCAAAGTGTCAGATCTTCAATGTTGTCCCATGAAAAGATCTAATAAAATATTTACAAAAATGTGAGGGGTGTTCTCATTTTCTTGATATATTTCTATATATGCTGTGTCTGCAGCTGTATGCACAGGAGTGAGTGAACTCAGCTGACGAGAGGCCCATCCACCCACACGGCATTAAAGTCACATGACTGTGGTTCCTCGTAAGATTCCAGAGCCAGTAATCAGGGGGAAATTGAGGTGACATCACAGGAAGTCAGAGGATTCTCAGCCACAGGTCATGTGACCAGGAGAGGAGCTCAGGCTACAGAAAGATTTGGGAAAATAAGGTATGTAGAAAAGAGTATCTACGGCAGAAGGGGACTTCCAAAGTAGTTGTCACCTACTTTAATTCCGACATCCAAGTATCATGGTCCAAGTACACACACTGAGTTTTGGAGCCACTGTGGGTCTCCACATATAAACTCAACAGCCTCATATATGACTATGAAGAGGTCTAAATTCAGATATTGGAGCAAGCACTCTTTGGAATTGGGACAAACAATATCTACTTTGAAAAGTTAGTGTGTTTTTACACACTTAAGAAAATAAAGCGATCTTTTGTTCAGTTCAGTAACTGTGGCCATAAGTCTGGTTGTCTCATATCCCGTACGAGTCCACCAAGGATTATTTAAGAGATTCTACTTTCAGCTCATTTTAAGAGTTATAAAATTCCCATTTACAAGTGAGTCACAAAATCTTAATTACTAACTCCTGAAAGAAAAGCAGCGTACTGAGCCCCACCCTACATCATGCTCTCAACTACATCTTTGTCCTACAAAACATGGACTGTTGTCTCGGGATCAGTGGTCTAGATGACATGAGACAGAGACGTCACCAACTAGGGTACAACTGGCTTTGTGGTTAATTATGTTTAGAAACTATCCCCCACAAGATGTATATTCAAGAATTATTGTCCAAAAGACTCAGTTTGTGGTCCTTTGTTACCATAGACTTCATACATGTAAGCACAAAAGAGGACTTAAGAGTTCAGTAGGGTATAAACGACCTGCCTCGTCAACCAACATGATAATGCTACACCACCCAACCCCCTTATTGGAAGGACTACATGCAAGCTGATCATCAGCCCTGCCCCCATGTTATAGACATTCCCTTTCCATTGTCACACTGGTCTATTCTTAAAGGCAATACTAGGCAGGTCTAGCAACAACTGTCAATGATGATAAAAACTGGAGTGGGAAAACAAAAGGCACAAAAGAAAACTAAAATAGTGTCATCTACATGCTAAAAATATGGAAATTTTCAGCACTATCAGATGCCTAAGTTGATAATGTTAAGAATCAAAAAGATACATTAGACCACTGTTCACACATACAAGCCTAATTGTGCTTTGGCTTCAATCTCTTAAAAATCATATTAAGAAATTAGCCTCTCTTTTAAACTATGTTTTGAAACAAAATCAAAGCAACAGTATGCTATCAAGATATCATTTATGAACTCAATCTTTGCATAAAACAAAAAAATACATGTCATGACAACTTTGTTACATCACTGTAGATACACACTTGAAGTACCTAGTCTTTGTCAAGACAGTGGTTGTACTTAGTCACTGGATATCTGGTGGCTGGCATCCTACCAATGTCAAGAACAATTGAATCCTGCCCAAGATGGAGTTTATCGTAACCATTTCTGTGATTAAAACTAGTGATGAGCAAGCACTACCATGCTCGGGTGCTCGATACTCATAGCTAGTGATGAGAGGGCACTACCATGCTCGGTACTCGTAGCTAGTGATGAGCGAGCACTACCATGCTCGGGTGCTCGGTACTCGTAGCTAGTGATGAGAGGGCACTACCATGCTCGGTACTCGTAACTAGTGATGAGTGAGCACCACCATGCTTGGGTGCTCATAACTAGTGATGAGTGAGCACTGCCATGATTGGGTGCTTGGTACTCGTATCTAGTGATGAGCGAGCACTACCATGCTCGGTGTGTTTGGTACTCGTATCTAGTGATGAGTGAGCACAGCCATGCTTGGGTGCTTGGTACTCGTATCTAGTGATGAGCGAGCACTACCATGCTCGTGTGTTTGGTACTCGCATCTAGTGATGAGCGAGCACAGCCATGCTTGGGTGCTTGGTACTCGTATCTAGTGATGAGCGAGCACTACCATGCTCGTGTGTTTGGTACTCGTATCTAGTGATGAGCGAGCACAGCCATGCTTGGGTGCTTAGTACTCGTATCTAGTGATGAGCGAGCACAGCCATGCTTGGGTGCTTGGTACTCGTATCTGGTGATGAGCGAGCACTACCATGCTCGTGTGTTTGGTACTCGTATCTAGTGATGAGCGAGCACAGCCATGCTTGGGTGCTTGGTACTCGTATCTAGTGATGAGCGAGCACAGCCATGCTTGGGTGCTTGGTATTCGTATCTAGTGATGAGCGAGCACAGCCATGCTCGGGTGCTTGGTACTCGTATCTAGTGATGAGCGAGCACAGCCATGCTTGGGTGCTTGGTACTCGTATCTAGTGATGAGCGAGCACTACCATGCTCGTGTGTTTGGTACTCGTATCTAGTGATGAGCGAGCACTGCCATGCTTGGGTGCTTGGTACTCGTATCTAGTGATGAGCGAGCACTACCATGCTCGGAACTCATAACTAGTAATGTGCGAGTACTGCCATGCTCGGAACTTGTAGCGAGCAGTTGGCTGTTCGGATGGGTGCAACTCGAGTACCCACATAAAATGGAAGTCACTGGGGAGTATGGGAATTTTTCTGTAAGAGTTCCCAGAAAAATACCCAAGTTCCCCACTGACTTCAATTATACTCGGGTACCTTAGAGCATTCAACTACTAGTTACGAGTACTGAGCACCTGAACATGTTAGTACCTGCTCATCACCAGTTTAAACCACCAGTTGGTAAATATTGACTGATCGACAGTAGCTCAAAACTCTCTTTACATAAGTCAATCACGCATCAGATGCAAGGTAGTAAATCCTTCAGGAAGCACAGGCAGCCATTGTTCTCGTCAGCACAATTCCTGATTACTCAGGTATTCTGCAGAGAACAATGATCATTAGTGGAAACCAAGAGATCATTTCACAGCCTGTTTAGGCTAAGTTCACACACTGCGTTTTTTTGACGCTGCGTTTTTGCCGCGTTTTTGGCCGCTAAAAACGCACAAAAACGCACCCGCGGCAAAAAACGCATGCGTTTTTACCGCGATTTGGTGCATTTTTGATCTCTGCGGTTTTCCAATGCATTGCATGGGGGGAAAACGCAAAAAAACGCAAGAAAGAATTGACATGTCCATATTTTTTTTTTTAAGCTCAAAAACGCAGCTTAAAAAAACAGTTGTGTGCGGACAGCAAAATTGAAAACTCATAGACTTTGCTGGGGAAGCAAAGTCATGCAGTTTTGAGGCCAAAAACGCACCCGAAAAACGCGCAAAAACGCACTGTGCGCACATAGCCTTAGACTGCACAATTATTGTGGAACAGCATTCCTAGGAACACGTGTTCACAGTAACCGTGCAAAGCAAAGGGACCTTTAGTCTATCTCACATGTCATTTTAATTTGTCATCGTCATGGAATCCTACAGAAAATTGATGAATATTAGAATAAGGGTCCATGATGACAAAGTTTGATGATCAGCATTCGTATCCCATATGCTACTTGTGGTAAGCAGGGGCAATTGTTTTTTTGTTTTTGGTAGGAAAAAAAAAAAGACTAGTTGTTCCGATGACAATATTGTGGATGCTGGATATCACTTGTACACGTGATCTGAGGAAATACATTATCTACACTGAATGTCACACGTGATAATCATGGAGACGTAATCACCAAGTGCAAGTGACAAGTGCTCCTACAAGTGGTCCAAATCCTGGAAGAAGCTCCAGCTCTCAACACTGTACATTAGAATATTAGTACATCAGGTTTTAAAGGGGTTGGCCAGTCACAGTAAAGTGATGGCCCATCAAAATAGTTCATCAATAGCAATTACTCCCACTGACCAGCTTTTATAAGCTCCAGTAGAGCAAACATAATGAACAGAGCTGGGCAGATCCAATGTAAGGTGGCCTCTGATGGGTACTGCAGAACAGCTCCGATTCACGAGAACAGCTCCTATTGTGCAGCCCTTGGCAGCATCTACTACTTACAGAATGACGTTGGCACAGTTCAGCTCCATTCAATGTGCTCACATCTGGCCTCTGCTGCACCTTATCACAGCTGATCTGTGAAGATGCCGGGTTTTTGACCCCCAAAGATCTGATACTGATGACCTTTCCTGAAGGAAGATCATCGATATATTGTGACTGGCCAACCTCTTTACCAAACCCTCTTCATTCAGAGTGAAAATCCAAGCTGCAAGGTTTCAGTGTCTGCTGTGTTACAAAAACATCACATGCAGATTTCATATTAGCTTTTTAGGACGGTTTTCACAGTGGAATATTTATACTATGTTTGCAAAGTGGGAGTGGAATTACATCCTGTATAAAACCTCACGGGAAAACCCCTGAGAAGTTCTACTTCTCCAGTGGATGCCAGGTAACTGCAGGACTTTGTGCCAATATTTTACTCATTGTGGTGGGATTGGTCCATTCTGTTAATGGCATGCTACAACACAACCATACCCTTTCCCAAACACAAAAAAAAAATGTTGGTATGTTTCTCCAGAACTAGAACAAGTTCTTCATTAATATACCATAAGTGACAACATTAAATTATACTAGACGTTAGAGCAGGACACAAGGGTATTTTTTCGGAGATGTCTAATTTTGATCAGAGTAACAGATCAAACTCACTAATGCCAGTCTATCAGATGCCATCCGAGTTTTATGGACGGTTTGATAGAAGCTTGAGAGACCTCCATCAGCTTTTTGGGGGATATAGGAGGAAAACTGACACAGTGACCAAAAAGTCTGATTCAGCACACTGATGAAAATCAATTGTTTTTTTGCTGGCGAGAATAACCACTACTGTCTGAATGAAGCCTCATTTGTAAATGATGTACCGTTATTGAGCTATTTTTTTAAGCTGGAAGGGACAGGACAAGTACTTCATGAACATACAAGGATCTTCTCATACCTTCCGTCAAATCTTACCCTCAACACGGAAAAAAAAAAAGAAAGAAAGATCGACCTCTACATTGACTCTACTAAAAAGAGACAAAGGGGGAACGTGCCTTAAGGGGGCTTTACACGCAGCGATATCACTAGCGATCTCGCTGGTGAAAGCACCCGCCCCCATTGTTTGTGTATCACGGGCAAATCGCTGCCCGTGGCGCACAATATCGTTAGGAGCCGTCACACGGACTTACCTGCCTAGCGATGTCGCTGTGGCCGGCGAACTGCCTCCTTTCTAAGGGGGCAGTTCGTGCGGTGTCACAGCGACGTCACTAAGCAGCCGCCCAATAGAAGCGGAGGGGCGGAGATGAGCGGGCTGAACATCCCGCCCACCTCCTTCCTTCCGCATTGCCGGCGTCCGCAGGTAAGTTGTAGTTCGTCCTTCCCGAGGTGTCACACATAGCGATGTGTGCTGCCTCGGGAACGACGAACAACCTGTGTCCTCAACAATCAACGATTTTTTGAAAATGAATGACGTGTCAACAATGGACAATTTGGTGAGTATTTTCCATCGTTAACGGTCGCTCGTTGGTGTCACAGGCAACGACGTCGCTAACGATGCCGGATGTGCGTCACGGAATCCGTGACCCCGGCGATATATCATTAGATACGTCGCTGCATGTAACGGGGGTCTTAAGAGTTAAACAGGATAACTGCAACTGGCCTATGCCCTCCACTAAACAGGATGAAGCTTATAATACGAGGCAATATCAATAGAACAGAAAAAAGGGGGCCAGGATAAAACAGACCAGCTCTAAACAGAGTTTGCCCTCCCGAAAATGATTGCAATTGATAACATGACACACACACACACACACACACGTTCTTCCCTAGCTTTCCGCAGTGCATATGGTGGACGTTGTAGAATATTTGCTGTAGATACATTATATAAACACTGATGTAGTACACATCAAAATGCACAGACAAGTAACAGGTGGCAGGGCAATGTGAGTTTTCTAGGGTGTGGTCCGTATTACCAGGATTCCCTCAGCAGCATGGCTTCGGAGAGGAGATTAACGGAATATTCTCCTCTCCCGGGATCCCAGCCCAAGGGTCCGGAGGTGGTATTGTCCTATACCAATAAGTAATGTGTTATTCACAGTGAAATGTGAAAATGTGTAAAGTTGTCCCTAGATGCAACAATGACAAGTGAAGGGCTGGATTCACACACAGCGCTTTAGTACAAAACACTGCATTTTTCTTGCTTTTGCTCTTCTCCTAAGCATCACCCATGTTCAAGAAAAGAGAGGGGACCAGTGAATAAAAAAACTTGCAATGATTTTGCGTTATGTAGATAAATCCCCCCAAACTATTTGGTTTGTGATATTTTTCAGCGTCTGCTACATTTTAAATGTGGCATGCTTTGGTACTATGTTTTTACTTTTGCTTTGGCCATAGGCTTCTCAATAAGACTTCAAAAGCCACAAATGTAACAAATAAAAGGACTTACAGAAAGGTCTTTATTAAACCAATCACCAGGATTTTCGTATATAACCTAAAGTCAGTGCTATACTGGCACTATCAGGCTGATTCTATATATTCCTGCAGTGGTCAGCTTGGATGTATAGGTTTTGAAATCCAAGAAAGTAAAGTTTATAAAATCGGCAGTTTCTTGAGTGACAGCAGCTGAAGATGAAATAATATCTGGGGGGGTATTCATAGCTATCTTCTCCCTCTGTTAGAGTTAGCACAAGTATTATACAATCCACCTAGCAGGACATGTGGTGAGGTCATAACCATGTGACCAGAAGCGGCGGGGCCTCAGCCAACAAAACGGATATCAGAAAGCAACATTTCTGTTGGCTGAGGCCCTGCCCCTTCTGGTCACATGAGTATGACCTCACTACAGGTCCTGCTACTGAAAAGTGAATCATATGTATAATACTTGTGCTAATTCTAACAGGGGGAGGGGATAACTGAATTCCCCCCAGATAATATCTGATCCTCAGCTGCTGTCACTCAAGAAGCTGCCGATTTTATAAACTTTACATTCTTGGATTTCAAAACCTAAACATCTGAGCTGACCACTACAGGTATGTAACGAATCAGCCTGATAGTGCCAGTATAGCATTGGCTTTAGGATATATATGAAAATCCTGGTGATTGGTTCCCTTTAATCAAGATTTGTTTTGTAGTCTTGATGAAGTGAGGGCTGCAGTAAGATGGCCCCAATTTATTAAGAGCTGTGTGACACTGCTAGAAATGGGCACCAATCAAGGTCTAGTGTACATATAATAATAATAATAATAATAATAATAATAATAATAATAATAATTTTATTCATTTATATAGCGCTATTAATTCCACAGCACTTTACATACATTGGCAACACATTTCTATTTTAATTTAGGCTAATTCTGTTGCATAGATTTTGATGCATTAGAAGGGTGCATTAGGACACGCGCCTTCTACCCAATAATAGGCGGAGCTGTGTGCAATGCCAAATGTTACATTGGATTCCAGCAAACTCTTCATTAAAGGTGTTGTGTGTCATGCACTGTGAGGATTTTCCGGTGGCAGAGTTGGGAATGATGGTCACATGGCTGCAAAAATGTGATATGTATAACCCTGGGCAGAATTTGACTAGATGGACGCAGCCTCACTCAGCATGGCGAGAAAAATGGAGCGAGTGGAATGAGAAAAAAAAACCCAAAAAGCATTCCACTTAGAAAAATGTTAGTCTATGGGGCCCTAATTGGACTGAGAAAACAATCACAGCATGTTGCGGATGGAATCCGATTTGTTTTCTCTCGCACCCATGCAAGTCTATGGGTGCGAGAGAAACATCGCACTGCACTCTGATGACGCCGGAGTGCAGTGCAATATACGCATCAGCTGACAATGGAGGAGATGGAGATTAGTCCCTCTCTCTCCCTCCTCTGCAACGCCCGCCCTGTCCTCCGCAGCTGTGCCCTGATCACAGGATGGCATCACAGTAGCATGACACTCTGCTTACACTCCAGCACAGCGGGAGCCGAGCGTCATTTGATGCACTCACAGTAGTGCTTGTGTGGCCCCAGCCTAAGAGTATTGAGCAAGACCGCCAGCCTCTAGCTAGATTCTGCATATCCCCAAGTGACCGCCATTCCCGACTGACACCAGCGAATCCTCACAGTGCACATTTTTCAGTAGTTGGTAATGCAGGTCCATGGATTCTAATACTTCTTGACTAATCGGACCCCTTGGCTCTCCTAGTATGTCTGCTTTAGTAAATACTTGCTATTTCCCCATAAGAAAACAATAGTGAATGCTATTTTTCTATGACTTTGCATTGCGCCATTCCTCTGTTATTCCTTATTGATGATGTGACAGCTGGGTGTCACCTTGCTGGGGGCGTGTCCCTGTCTCGCTGGCCAATCAGAGCTGACAATGCCGGACTGACACGCCTTTGACAAGGGGAACTGTTATTCTATTTCGACATTTCTGGGAGGAATGACACAGAGTAATGGGAAAATGCTCCGGGATTACCAATTCAAAGGCCATAGGAACATTACAAAAACAAACAAGTGTTTATTACAGATAGAACTATGTGAAGATTCCGGAAATATCTCAGCAATATTGCGCTTCACAGAAATGTATTAAGTAGCTGGAAAAAACTACAAAATCAGATTTTATTGCTACATTTTGAGCCATTTTAGAAAGTAGTGGATGTTATTTTCCTCTATACAGTAACAAAAAAAGAATATGGAAACAACTTGAAAAATTGCTCATTACCTACACTATTTATTATGGATGATGAGCATAAAAAGCCCTGCAGGTCAATGGGGGGCTGACTGACAGCTGGTTCTAATATAGAGCAGCTGTCAGTGTGGGGGCGTGGTTACAGCCAACACTACATATACAGAGAGGTGACTGAACCCGCGCCGGCCCCGCCCCCGTGACTAAAACCAGAACGCTGCCAGGAGGATTAAACTTCATTTCCTCCTGGCAGCAGGGTTTAAAGTGCCGGCATCGGGCATGTTCAAAATGCTATTAACCTGCAGATTAACCCCATATCTGCAGGTTAATAGCATTTATACAAGTGACAGGTTCCCTTTAAACGTTAAGTTGTGTATAACCTTGCCCACACCACAGCTTTCTGTGTACACTGACAGAGAGCTGACAGTCAGTAGTAGGGGCATGTTTGGACTACCCTGCATATGTCATGTTATCATGTAGTGATAATCTCCTGCTGATAAAACAGTGCTTGCATTAAAACAGAAAAACACAGGCTAGTAAGACCAGAGTCACACAACTATTTTTTTTCTTTCATCCGAGAAAATCAGTCTGATTATTCTAATGACACTGATCAGCATGTGATCCGATTTTTAGAGATGATGGGAAAAAAAATTCTCTGTCTTCTCCATTCTATCAGTCTGTGATAATTGGACCACCTAAGTTCTTTCTGATTTTTTTCATGTACTTGAATGGCCAAGTGTGATCCGATTTACTGAGGCAAATCGGGCATACGCCAATTTTTTCCACAGACAGCCTTGGTCCGAGAAGAAAAAAAAAACAACCCCAATACAGACATTTATACAGCCCCATAAAATAACATAGGGGTGACTGCTGTCCATCAAAATGACAGTAAACACTTGCCCGATTTTTACATGTGGGCAAAAGTCCTTAGTGACCTTCCTGGAATAAGGGTCTCTGCCCCTACATCATGCTGCTCTCAGATTACATAGCAAAAACCTGCTGACCAATTCCCGTCATGGTATGGGTTATTTTTTTATTTATCAAAGACACCCGTTACACAGAAAAAATGGACATGTGAATAGCACATTAGATTATAATGTGTATGTGTTCCATCTGTGAGAAACAGGAATATAACATGTAGGTGAAAAACAGACGTCTGAATGAGGCCTGAATACTATTTTTATTGTGCACAAAATCTTTGCATTTTATTCCGAATCAAAGCTTTTCTGCACTAAAAAGAGCGCATTAAAAATGCTGCTTCAAATCTGCACCAAAGGGAAATGCATAAAATAACCCAGCAAAACAGCAGCAGAAAATATCGCAGCATTTACTGTGTGAACACTGCCTAGGACACTCCGGATTCCCTGTATATGCCCAATATTATAAAAATTAAAATATCAGACACGTGCTCCAGATTGCCGCGCCTCCCAATTCCCCTCCCTATCCTCACAGCAAATACAGGGCAGAGGCTCCATACGCTAAATCTGGCTCATCCAGACCGTACATAGCTGTTGCCTAGCAACACTGACATTGGTAGGGATGGCACGTTTATAGGTTACATGTATTCTGCGTCTTAAACCCCTCTAAATAAGCGTACGCTGCTTTTCCTGACATCTAAGGAAAAGGGTGGTTCAGAAATGCCCCCGTGTGCCAAGTATTTCTTGAATGATGACAAAGCTGAAGGGTGTGAATGCCATCCTTAAGTAAGCACTAGGATTAAGCAGGGAAAGGCTTTCTGCTTATTGCCCCCCCACCCCTCAACATGTCATTGTTGTATGAGGGCCAAGATGGATGCTGCTGAGGATATCCTGAAACCCCCCCCCACATGCTTTGTACTAATTCTACGCTCCACAAGAATGCAATGGTTGTCAGATGACTGCAGACACTGATTCTGGATGACTGCACCTGCACACAGGCGTAGTGCCAGTCTCTTCAGGGTGCATCCTTTGTCATCAGTGATGGTGGGAGCACCTACAGCTCCAGGTCATGTGCGAGTGTCCCGTATCATCTGCCTCCACCAAATATTGCAACCTTGGCCATCAGTGATGGTAGGAGCACCTACAGAGGACTCATACATGACCTGGAGCTGTAGGTGCTCCTAGCATCACTGATGACAAAGGCTGCAATATTTGGTGGAGGCAGATGATACAGAGGACTCATACATGACCTGGAGCTGTATCATCTGCATCCACCAAATATTGCAACCTTTGTCATCAGTGATGGTGGGAGCACCTACAGCTCCAGGTCATGTATGAGTCTTCTGTATCATCTGCCTCCACCAAATACTGCAACCTTTGTCATCAGTGATGGTAGGAGCACCTACAGCTTCAGGTCATGTATGAGTCTTCTGTATCATCTGCCTCCACCAAATACTGCAACCTTTGTCATCAGTGATGGTAGGAGCACCTACAGCTCCAGGTCATGTATGAGTGTCTTCTGTATCATCTGCCTCCACCAAATACTGCAACCTTTGTCATCAGTGATGGTAGGAGCACCTACAGCTCCAGGTCATGTATGAGTGTCTTCTGTATCATCTGCCTCCACCAAATACTGCAACCTTTGTCATCAGTGATGGTAGGAGCACCTACAGCTCCAGGTCATGTATGAGTCTTCTGTATCATCTGCCTCCACCAAATACTGCAACCTTTGTCATCAGTGATGGTAGGAGCACCTACAGCTCCAGGTCATGTATGAGTCTTCTGTATCATCTGCCTCCACCAAATACTGCAACCTTTGTCATCATTGATGGTGGAAGCATCTACAGCTTCAGGTCATGTATGAGTCTTCTGTATTATCTGCCTCCACCAAATATTGCATCCTTGTCACAATCCAGAAGTAACTGCCACCCAAAGCCAGCCATAATGGGTGGCAGCCCATATTCCTTTTGTCTGACTGGTAAAGATGGAGTAGCTCCTACCTATTCCACTCCCAGAGCATCCCCCACCCATCACCCCACCAAAGGTCTAATTAAATTCAGCACAGACAAAGCCCAGCTGCACATCTCCAATCTGACAATGAACGGCAGGCCTGCCACTGAACAGAAGAGGCCAAGACTGGCTGCAGAGCGTCGCACCTGCGACAAATGGATGAAATATCCGAAGATCTGGAGAAGATGAAGGCAGAAAACGTGGACATGGATGCCCAACCCTACTTCACATTTTCTGAGCCTGCATCTAAAGGATGGGGGTCAGGTTTACAGCTATATACTGCTCTCTCACCTTCGGCAATGAAGACCATAAATCAGTATTTAGGACAATGACTGGTACTCAGAATACATGGGGCATGGCCATCCATTCCATACACATTTGGGTGGTGCCGAGAGGACCACCCCTCTCCAGGGTGTCATCCTTTCCCTTTGATGTAGTGATAAGGACATTTTGCTACAGTATACATTGCATAACATGTATCCATTCTCCACCCTGATAAGCAAGCATCCACCTGCCAGGGAATCTGTGCCAGATTAGAGCATGGCAGGATAACCCTGCACGCTGATCCTAATACTGTGAGGTCAGGGATAATCCTGGACACAGGGGGACTATTCCAATAACGTGGCCATGCCAGGAGCAGCCCCACAAGACACACAATACATAGAGTGTATGCTGAGCAGCCCCGAGCGCTCCTCAGTGCCAGCAGTGCCCCACACATGACAGCTAAGCAGATACAAGATGCATGCACTCACTGTTATCCTAGGAATGTTCTTCTTGCCCTGGTAAGACATGATGCTCTCCTCTGCAGCCTGCTCCCTTTGTGTCTGTCTTACAGCAGATCAGGTGAGGGGATTTTTGTTATTTTTTCCTTAGCTGCCTTAGACAATAGTAAATCCCTTTTTGCAGTGCCAGCTGGGACTCTGAGAAGAGAGCAGATCCGGACTCCTCCCTCCTAGTACTAGCTCGGCGCTGGCCTCACCCACTTCTGGCTCTGCATCTGCACTGCGCGGCTGTGGCCAGCAGAGGGCGCTCGGTGCACTGCAGATGCCATCACCGAATCACAAAACTAGAAAGCAGAATGGAATGTTTTCAGGAAAGCATCTCCGTGATATCGTGTGCAGTGCACCAGCCTGATCCCCGGTGTGATCGTCCAATCTGAGTGTGCACCAGCCTGATCCCCGGTGTGATCGTCCAATCTGAGTGTGCACCAGACTGATCCCCGGTGTGATCGCCCAATCTGAGTGTGCACCAGCCTGATCCCCGGTGTGATCGTCCAATCTGAGTGTGCACCAACCTTATCCCCGGTGTGACCATCCAATCTAAGTGTGCACCAGCCTGATCCCTAATGTGACCCTCCAATCTGAGTGTGCACCAGCCTGATCCCTAATGTGACCATCCAATCTGAGTGTGCACCAACCTGATCCCTGGTGTCACCCTCCAATCTGAGTGTGCACCAGCCTGATCCCCGGTGTGATCGTCCAATCTGAGTGTGCACCAGCCTGATCCCTAATGTGACCATCCAATCTGAGTGTGCACCAGCCTGATCCTCGGTGTGATCGTCCAATCTAAGTGTGCACCAGCCTGATCCCTAATGTGACCATCCAATCTGAGTGTGCACCAGCCTGATCCCTAATGTGACCATCCAATCTGAGTGTGCACCAGCCTGATCCCTAATGTGACCATCCAATCTCAGTGTGCACCAACCTGATCCCCGATGTGACCATCCAATCTGAGTGTGCACCAACTTGATCCCCGATGTGACCATCCAATCTGAGTGTGCATCAGCCTGATCCCTAATGTGACCCTCCAATCTGAGTGTGCACCAACCTGATCCCCGGTGTGACCCTCCAATTTGAGTGTGCACCAACCTGATCCCCGGTGTGACCATCCAATCTGAGTGTGCACCAACCTGATCCCTGGTGTCACCCTCCAATCTGTGTGTGCCAGCCTGGTGCCCAACGTGATCCTCCTATCTGTGTGCACCAACCTGATTCCCGGTGTGATCGTCCAATCTGAGTGTGCACCAGCCGGATCCTCGATGTGACGGTGCAATGCAGTGGCGTAACTAGAGTTCAGTGGTCCCCAGTGCAAAATTTGAACCCCCCCTTGGTGTACAGGATGATTACGCTGACACTTGTCTCTCCAATCTGAGTGTGCACCAGCCTGATCCCTAATGTGACCATCCAATAATCTGAGTGTGCACCAGCCTGATCCCCGGTGTGATCGTCCAATCTGAGTGTGCACCAGCCAGTTCTCTCCAATCTGTGTGTGCCAGCCTGGTGCCCAACGTGATCCTCCTGTGTGCACCAGCCTGATCCCCGGTCTGATCGTCCAATCTGAGTGAGCACCAGCCTGATCCCTAATGTGACCATCCAATCTGAGTGTGCACCAGCCTGATCCCTAATGTGACCATCCAATCTGAGTGTGCACCAGCCTGATCACTAATGTGACCCTCCAATCTGAGTGTGCACCAGCCTGATCACTAATGTGACCCTCCAATCTGAGTGTGAACCAGCCTGATCCCCGGTGTGACCCTCCAATCTGTGTGTGCCAGCCTGGTGCCCAACGTGATCCTCCTATCTGTGTGCACCAACCTGATTCCCGGTGTGATCGTCCAATCTGAGTGTGCACCAGCCTGATCCTCGATATGACGGTGCAATGCAGTGGCGTAACTAGAGTTCAGTGGTCCCCAGTGCAAAATTTGGACCCCCCCTTGGTGTACAGGATGATTTCGCTGACACTTGTCTCTTTTCCTCAGCACCCAGCTTTCCTATGCGCCAATATCTTTTTCCCCTCAGTACTCAGCTTTCCATGTTCTGATATCTATCTTGTCCTCAGCACCCAGGTTTCCAATACTCTGCTATACAACTTTACCTCAGCACCCAGCTTGCCCTTGATATCAGAGGATGGGACTTGCCTTTGATGCAGGTAAAAAATGCACATGCATTTTTGGTGCACTTACGCATCAGAAGCGCATGTAATTCACACCTAATGATGTCAATACCAGGAAGTTTCAAAAACAAAACAGCTTTATTTAAAGGATAACACACCAGAGACAAAAAAATGCAGCATAAAAAATGCAATGAAAAAACTAAGGTGCGGAGATGGTGCAGAAATTCTGCAGCGTCAAAAACTCAACTGGTCCTGATAGTGTATATTATATCCTTCCCGAGCAGGTCAAGATGTTAATCTGGTAAATTTACATACATCTCACACCACCATACAGCAGGGTGAAGCAGCCACTAGGAAAGGGTTAAAAATGATATAGAGATTATATATATGTACACCAACATACATACACACACGTACGTACGTACGTATATATATACACACACACACATACATAGATACACATATATATACATATACACACACACACACACACACACACACACACACTTCCTGGCAGGTACCAGGTGGCCTCCACTAATTAGGTCAAGAGTGGTAGCCATAGCAACTTGCAAAAGTGGGGGCACGGGCAGTTAAGAGTAGAGACACTTTTAGCCAGGCAGAACAGCTTAGACACGAGACAGAGCAGATACACGGTGTGTAGCTCCCTGAAGGGAGGTTTCCGGGCCTTTCAGGGAGGCAGAACAGAGCTGTCGGGATGTAACACCGAACAGACAGCACAACCAAGCCGGGGCCAGCAACATCTAGAGATGGGACCCGGTACTTGTAATCGTGGACTTAAAAAGACAGTAGTCGCCAGAGCATGGGACTGAGCACAAGAGAGGTACAGAGTCCCAGTTCAGGTGGCTGCGGCGCGGCAGCAGAGAGGGAGCCTGGGAAGATGGGATAGATGTCCGACCCATGAGAGGCCCAGGCTGCCGGCCTGTACGGGCCAGGACCAGGGGAGAGTGCAGAGTTGTGCATGGAGGAGAAAGGTCACAGATTACCAAACCGGATCCAGCCTCTGACCTGCCCGGGAGTCTCTGATGGCGAGGACCAGCACCCGGGTTGCGATACCACCTGAGCCAGTAAATAAAGTGACTGGAACCCGCACCCGGTGACTGAGTAACTGCCGCCGCCCTGCGCTCTGGTGCTCTCGTGGACTGCTGCCCCCGTTTTCACCAACCTACCGGGATTCCCCGCTCCGCCCATGGGGAGCAATACCATTCCGGCTGCACCTAACATCTGCCCCGGAGAGAGAGAGACTGTGCAGCGGCGGCTAATTCCTGGCCGCATACCGCGGGTGGCGCTGCAAAGCAACTCCACTCCCCATCCAGTCCCCCAGTCTCCCTTCGGGAGAGGACTTGTCGCAGGAAGGGTCGGTGGCGGAGGAGGCCAAGACACCAGTCACCGCTGCAACCGGTGACACGCTTCCCAGGGGCCTGTCATCCTCATTCCATCCCCATCTGTACTGTTTGTGTGCTGTTCTTGTTTAACATGTAGCAGACGGGGTCACGGAGCCAGGTCAGGCCAGTCACAGCTACCCCAAGGAACCACTGGCCCGGTGACGAGTACCCTAAGGCCCCGTGGTACGCTACACCTGCACGCAACCTCAGATCCTCAGAAGATCTCCTTCTCTACTCCTCTCATCTCCTCTTCCCACAATCACATACAAGATTTCTCCCGTGCCTCCCGCATACTCTAGAATGCTCTACCCCAGCATATCAGAGTCTCTCCTAATGTGGAAAGCTTCAAGAGGAGCCTGAAGACCCATCTCTTCCCAACAAGCCTACAACCTACAATAACCCTCAGTCCAGTACACCACTACGTAACCAGCTCTGTCCTCACCTATCGTACATCACCCATTCCCTCTATGGCTATGGGCCCTAGTGGCCTGAAACGCGTAAGACGCTTTCTTTTAATGTTTGGATATCCTTCTAACGCATGTTAGTCTTAATTTTTTTCAAATAAAATGGAGTTTTAATTTACACCGCATTCTCGGACGTGTTGCTGGATCAGGAAAGAGATTTCCATGGTGGTCTGCCTCACCCCATTCCCTGTAGACTGTGAGCCCTCGCGGGCAGGGTCTTCTCTCCTCCTATACCAGCCTGTTTTGTACTCTTAATGATTGTTGTACTAGTTTATATGTATACCCTTATCACTTGTAAAGCGCCATGGAATAAATGGCGCAATAATAATAAATAATAATAATAAATAATGACATGTGCGAGTCTCGCATTGCATCACCCCGCACGGCCTGATACTCTCAGGACACAAGTATCTCAGCTGCATAGAAATACATGCAGCTCACCCGCTACTGTCGGGTGATACGATGCGAGACTCGCGCAAGTCATACGCAAGTGGAACTCCAGCCTTACTGGTTTTCCCATCAGTCATTTCCAAACATCTCAATTGACTGTCATCAGTCGAAGACTACACACAACATAGCTGCCATCAGAAACCATACACTGCTGGCTATACATTCTTTTTATTTAACTTGTATTGAAAAGTGCAGCCAACTAGACTTTCAAATTCATAATGCAGTCCCCACTTTCAATGACTAAAGAGTACTTTAGGGCCTCCTTCACATGTCTGTTTAAAAAAACGTTTGTCACTTTTCGTTTTGACCATCTATGTTTTTGTATCCATGTGTCATGTGTGCCACCCGTATGTAAGCATCTCTGATATGTATGACATCCATGTGACACGTACTGGAAAAAACTGCATGACACTAAAATTAATATTTTTTTATGTTTTAAAGATGTTCAAAGATAGATTTTACAGATATTAGCTGAATAATTGATTGAAAAAAACAATATGGTGTCCCCTCTATTTTTGATAACCAGCCAAACTAAAGCAGACAGCTTTCGTGTTCGTATTATCAGTGTGGGAGGGCCCATGGTTATTGGGACCTTCCCAGCCTAAAAATACCAGCCAGCAGCCGCACCAGAAGTGGTGCATCCATTAGTTGCACCAATTATGGTGCTTCGCCTCGGCTCTTTCTGATTGCCCCGATGCAGTGGAAATTGAGAAAATGGTAGCTGGAGTTGATGCAATGACAGCTGGCATCAAGCCCTGGTGTTAGTAATAGAGTGACGTCCATTAGGCAACACAATTATTAATCCAGTAATCAAAAAAAAAAAAGACACAAAAAAAAAAATTGTTTCAATACTTTGCATACAGGCCATTCCAGGTCACTCTGCATTGCGTGAGACCTGAAGCCTCTGAAAAGCAGTGACATCAGCAATGTTACCACTAATCAGCAGCACTTTGTAACCCAGAGTGACTTGGCGACCCTGAACAACAGTAACGTTACTGATGTCACCGCTCTTCAGACGTGCCATGTCAACTGCAATGCAGCATAACTTGCAAATTCCTGTTAGGAAAGTCTATGAAGTGTCAGAATGAAGCTCCATAGACTTTGTTCATTGGAATCCTCCCTGGACAACATCGGAGCAGCTGGGATTTTGTTTTCTTTTCAATAAAGTGGCGAATGAGGGAAAGTGTCTTGTTTTATTTCTCTGTTTTTTTCAGATATCCTTTTCTGCAAAAACAACAAATTTGGTGGATTACAGCGGAATCCCTGGACTACAGCAAAGCTGCATAGATTTTTTTTTTTTAAAGTGCTAAACAACGGAAAGTTTTGTGTAGCGTTTATTGAAATAATTTTTTTTAGTGTGTGTGTGTGTGTGTGTGTCTTTTTTATTTTGTGTGTCTTTTTTTGATTAGTGGATAGACGCCTCTATATTACTAAAACCAATGCTTGGTGCAAGCTGCCAAAAAAACCCTAAATCATTACCCCGATTTCCACCGTATCTGGGCGATCAGTAAGAGCCGACGTGAAGCGTAAGACTTGGAGCATCTCATGTGATACGTCACTTCTAGGGAGGCTGCAATCTGCTATATTTAGGCTGGGAAGGTTCAAATAACTATGGACCTTCCCAGCTTGAGAATAACAGACCCCAGCTGTCTGCTTTATCTTTGCTAATTATCAAAAAATGCCCCCCCAAGTAGTTTTTTTTTCTTGTAATTATTTATTTGGTTAATAGCTGTAAAATCTTTCATATATCTATCACCTTTGTACATCTTTAACATTTAAAAGTTAGTAATTCTTTGAATGCATTTCATTCTGCTCCATGTGTCACACGAAAGGCATGCGGATGTTGATCACGTATTCCAACATGTCAGCTGCAGCTTTCTCCTAGAGTACACAAAAGTGCTCGGACAAACAAGCTTTCCTGTGTATGGTAGAGTGGCTGAGATAGCTGTTGGCCAAGTCCGACGCATCGTTCAGCCGACAGCCATCTAATGTGTATGGCCAGCTTAGATAACATCTGTCAGTAGGATGAACCCTCCTAATGTGTTTAGAATGTATGGGAAGCAATTTACATAAAGGGGTGTAGTTAGGACTGAAAAACCACAATGGAGGCAGACTCTGATGAAGATCAGTCTCTAGAACACAAATCTTCTCAGCTCACTTGCATAAAATAAAAACATGTATTTCTTGGGAACCATTCATCAGAATGCAGATATAAAAGAAGGGAATTTTGTTTACTTACCGTAAATTCCTTTTCTTCTAGCTCCTATTGGGAGACCCAGACAATTGGGGTGTATAGCTTCTGCCTCCGGAGGCCACACAAAGTATTACACTTTAAAAAGTGTAACCCTCCCCTCTGCCTATACACCCTCCCGTGCATCACGGGCCCATCAGTTTTGGTGCCAAAGCAGGAAGGAGGAAACTTATAAATTGGTCTAAGGTAAATTCAATCCGAAGGATGTTCGGAGAACTGAACCATGAACCAAAAGAAGAATTCAACATGAACAACATGTGTACACAAAAGAACAACAGCCCGAAGGGAACAGGGGCGGGTGCTGGGTCTCCCAATAGGAGCTAGAAGAAAAGGAATTTACGGTAAGTAAACAAAATTCCCTTCTTCTTTGTCGCTCCATTGGGAGACCCAGACAATTGGGACGTCCAAAAGCAGTCCCTGGGTGGGTAAAAGAATACCTCGATAAAAAGAGCCGTAAAACGGCCCCCTCCTACAGGTGGGCAACTGCCGCCTGAAGGACTCGCCTACCTAGGCTGGCATCTGCCGAAGCATAGGCATGCACCTGATAGTGTTTCGTGAAAGTGTGCAGACTCGACCAGGTAGCCGCCTGACACACCTGCTGAGCCGTAGCCTGGTGCCGCAATGCCCAGGACGCACCCACGGCTCTGGTAGAATGGGCTTTCAGTCCTGAAGGAACCGGAAGCCCAGAAGAACGGTAGGCCTCAAGAATCGGTTCCTTGATCCACCGAGCCAAGGTTGACTTGGAAGCCTGCGACCCTTTACGCTGGCCAGCGACAAGGACAAAGAGCGCATCAGAACGGCGCAGGGGCGCCGTACGAGAAATGTAGAGCCGGAGAGCTCTCACGAGATCTAACAAGTGCAAATCCTTTTCACATTGGTGAACTGGATTGGGACAAAAAGAAGGTAAGGAGATATCCTGATTGAGATGAAAAGGGGATACCACCTTCGGGAGAAACTCCGGGACCGGACGCAGAACCACCTTATCCTGGTGAAACACCAGGAAGGGGGCTTTGCATGACAGCGCTGCTAGCTCAGACACTCTCCGAAGTGATGTGACTGCCACTAGGAAGACCACCTTCTGCGAAAGGCGTGAAAGAGAAACCTCCCTCATCGGCTCGAAAGGTGGTTTCTGAAGAGCCGTTAGCACCCTGTTAAGATCCCAGGGTTCTAGCGGATGCTTGTAAGGCGGTACTATGTGGCGAACCCCCTGCAGGAACGTGCGTACCTGCGGAAGCCTGGCTAGACGCTTTTGAAAAAACACGGAAAGCGACGACACTTGTCCCTTGAGAGAGCCGAGAGACAAACCCTTGTCTAATCCGGATTGAAGGAAAGACAGAAAAGTGGGCAATGCAAACGGCCAGGGAGTAAAACCCTGATCAGAGCACCAGGATAAGAAGATCCTCCATGTCCTGTGGTAGATCTTGGCGGACGTTGGTTTCCTGGTCTGTCTCATAGTGGCAATGACCTCTTGAGATAACCCTGAAGACGCTAGGATCCAGGACTCAATGGCCACACAGTCAGGTTGAGGGCCGCAGAATTCAGATGGAAAAAAGGCCCTTGAGACAGCAAGTCTGGTCGGTCTGGAAGTGTCCATGGTTGACCCACCGTGAGATGCCACAGATCCGGGTACCACGACCTCCTCGGCCAGTCTGGGGCGATGAGGATGGCGCGGCGGCAGTCGGACCTGATCTTGCGTAACACTCTGGGCAGCAGTGCCAGAGGGGGAAATACATAGGGCAGTCGAAACTGCGACCAATCCTGAACTAATGCGTCTGCCGCCAGAGCTCTGTGATCTTGAGACCGTGCCATGAATGCCGGGACCTTGTTGTTGTGCCGGGACGCCATTAGGTCGACGTCTGACGTTCCCCAGCGGCAACAGATCTCTTGAAACACGTCCGGGTGAAGAGACCATTCCCCTGCGTCCATGCCCTGGCGACTGAGAAAGTCTGCTTCCCAGTTTTCTACGCCGGGGATGTGAACTGCGGAGATGGTGGAGGCTGTGGCTTCCACCCACAGCAGAATCCGCCGAACTTCTTGGAAGGCTTGACGACTGCGTGTGCCGCCTTGGTGGTTGATGTACGCCACCGCCGTGGCGTTGTCCGACTGAATTCGGATCTGCCTGCCTTCCAGCCACGGCTGGAACGCCTTTAGGGCTAGATACACTGCCCTTATCTCCAGAACATTGATCTGAAGGGAGGACTCTGGCTGAGTCCAGGTACCCTGAGCCCTGTGGTGGAGGAAGACTGCTCCCCACCCTGACAGACTCACGTCCGTCGTGACCACAGCCCAGGATGGGGGCAGGAAGGATTTTCCTTTCGACAGAGAAGTGGGAAGAAGCCATCACTGAAGAGAGGCTTTGGCTGCCCGAGAGAGGGAGACGTTCCTGTCGAGGGACGCCGACCTCCTGTCCCATTTGCGGAGAATGTCCCATTGGAATGGACGCAGATGGAACTGCGCAAATGGAACTGCCTCCATTGCTGCCACCATCTTCCCTAGGAAGTGCATGAGGCGCCTCAAGGGGTGCGACTGGGCTCGAAGGAGAGATTGCACCCCTGTCTGTAGTGAGCGCTGTTTGTCCAGCGGGAGCTTCACTATCGCTGAGAGAGTATGAAACTCCATCCCGAGGTAAGTTAGCGATTGAGTCGGTGTCAATTTTGACTTTGGGAGATTGATGATCCACCCGAACCTCTGGAGAGTCTCCAGAGCAGTGTTCAGGCTGTGTTGGCATGCCACCCGGGAGGGTGCCCTGACTAGGAGATCGCCTAAGTAAGGGATCACCGAGTGTCCCTGAGAGTGTAGGACTGCCACCACTGTTGCCAAGACCTTGGTGAAGACCCGTGGGGCTGTCGCCAGGCCGAAAGGCAGTGCCACGAACTGAAGGTGTTCGTCTCCGATGGCGAAACGCAGGAAGCGCTGATGCTCTGGTGCAATCGGCACGTGGAGATAAGCATCCCTGATGTCGATTGATGCTAGGAAGTCTCCTTGGGACATCGAGGCGATGACGGAGCGGAGAGATTCCATCCGGAACCGTCTGGTTTTCACGTGTCTGTTGAGCAGTTTGAGGTCCAGAACAGGACGGAATGATCCGTCCTTTTTTGGCACCACAAACAAGTTGGAGTAAAAACCGCGACCCCATTCTTGGAGGGGAACAGGGATCACCACTCCTTCTGCCTTCAGAGTGCTCACCGCCTGAAAAAGAGCATCGGCTCGCTCTGGGGACGGAGATGTTCTGAAGAAACGAGTCGGAGGACGAGAGCTGAGTTCTATCCTGTAACCGTGAGACAGAATGTCTCTCACCCATCGGTCTTGGACATGTGGCAACCAGGCGTCGCAAAAGCGGGAGAGCCTGCCACCGACCGAGGATGCGGTTTCGGGAGGCCGAAAGTCCTGAGGAGGCCGCTTTGGGGGCGGTTCCTCCGGCGGTCTTTTTAGGACGTGACTTAGACCGCCATGAATCAGAGTTCCTCTGGCCCTTCTGTGGCCTGTTGGACGTGGAGAATTGAGACCTGGCTGAGGGCCGAAAGGACCGAAACCTCGATTGTATCTTCCGTTGCTGAGGTCTGTTTGGTTTGGACTGGGGTAAGGACGAGTCCTTTCCCTTGGATTGTTTAATGATTTCATCCAATTGCTCGCCAAACAGACGGTCGCCAGAAAATGGTAAACCGGTTAAGAATTTCTTGGAAGCAGAGTCTGCCTTCCATTCGCGTAGCCACATGGCCCTGCGAACTGCCACTGAATTGGCGGATGCTACCGCTGTACGGCCCGCAGAGTCCAGGACGGCGTTCATGGCGTAGGACGAAAAAGCCGACGCCTGAGAGGTTAAAGACACAACCTGCGGAGTAGAGGCACGTGTGACTGCATTAATCTCAGACAGACAAGCTGAGATAGCTTGGAGTGCCCATACGGCTGCGAATGCCGGAGCAAAAGACGCGCCTATGGCTTCATAGATGGATTTCATCAGGAGCTCTATTTGCCTGTCAGTGGCATCCTTGAGCGACGCACCATCTGCCACTGCTACTATGGATCTAGCCGCCAGTCTAGAGACTGGGGGATCCACCTTGGGACACTGAGCCCAACCCTTAACTACGTCAGTGGGGAAGGGGTAGCGCGTGTCATTAAGGCGCTTAGTAAAGCGCTTGTCCGGAAAAGCTCGGTGTTTCTGGACTGTATCTCTGAAGTTGGAGTGGTCAAAAAACGCACTCCGTGTACGTTTGGGAAACCTAAATTGGAATTTCTCCTGCTGAGAAGCTGACTCCTCAATCGGAGGAGCTGGAGGGGAAAATTCTAACACCTGATTGATGGACGCTATAAGGTCGTTTACTATGGCGTCCCCTTCAGGAGTATCAAGATTGAGAGCGGCGTCAGGATCAGGGCCCTGATCTGCCACATCCGCTTCATCCTCCAGAGAGTCCTCATGCTGAGACCCTGAGCAGTGTGATGAAGTCGAGGGAAGCTCCCAGCGAGCCCGCTTAGCCGGTCTGGGACTGCGGTCCGTGTCGGAGTCCTCACCGTGGGACCTAGGAGTCACCCCAGGAGCACTTTGCTGCGCCGACCGAGGGGGGCCTGGGGGCAATGATTCAACAGTGCCCGGGGCCTGTATTACCGGTCTGGACTGCAAAGCTTCAAGTAGCTTAGCAGACCATCTATCCATAGACTGAGCCATGGATTGAGAAAGTGACTCAAAGTTTCTCAGAAAGTTTCTCAGCCAACACTGCAAACTCTGTCCCTGCCACCTGTACAGTGGTAGCCGGTGGTTCTACCTGGGCCGAGGGTCCCACTAGTGGCTGAGGCTCCGGCTGAGTGAATGTCACAGGGGCCGAGCATTGCACACAATGAGGGTAGGTGGAACCTGCAGGTAACATAGCCGCACAAGAGGTACAGGTTGCAAAATAAGCCTGTGCCTTGGCACCCTTGCTTTTTGCGGACGACATGCTGTTGTCTCCTCTTAGAGCAATCAGTGAGGGTATATAGCCAAAGCAAATAGTGCGGCCGAACAGAGTAAATGTATACAATATAAGGATATAAATATACACTTCGGCACCCAGGGGGGCCAGCACCTAGTAACAGGTGCGGCTTACCGACCGCCCTCAGCGGTTGTGTGTCCACCAGATTCCCTGCCTGGGCCTCCCAGAGCTGTGGAGCACGGTCTGAAGATCTCCACTGGCAAAAGTGCTGATAGCAATGGCTGCCAGCGTTCTGAGAGGAGGAGGGAGCCGTGGGCGTGCCTCAGAAAGTGCGGGAATCTGGTGCCCCGCAGTGCTCAGTGAGGGGGTAGGAGGATACCTAAGTATGCTCCAGCCCTCACCGCTGACGTCCAGTCTAGCGTCCCGCCCTTATCCCTGACTGGCAGGCCCGGGGGCGGGAGTATGCGGTACTAGGCCGCAAAAGCCGGGGACTAAAGTTATTAACGCGGCCGGCAAACAAGCGCGGTCGGCGCGGTAGTCCCGGCGCACAAAACACCCAGCAACTGCTGCAGCGTCCGTTACACAGGCGCTCTATGCGCCGTCCCCAAGGGGACACAGAGTACCTCAGAGTAGCAGGGCCTGTCCCTGATGATACCCGGTCTCCTGTCCGTCAGATTCCCCCAGGGGCTGCGGAGGGAGCCCGGTCCCAGAGTATGGTGACCGGTTAGGATCCCACTTCACGCAGAGCCCCTAAGGGATGGGGAAGGAAAACAGCATGTGGGCTCCAGCCTCTGTACCCGCAATGGGTACCTCAACCTTAACAGCACCGCCGACCAGAGTGGGGTGAGAAGGGAGCATGCCGGGAGCCCTGTTAGGGGCCCTCTTTTCTTCCATCCGATAAAGTCAGCAGCTGCTGCTGACTAAAATGTGGAGCTTGCGTGAATGTGTGCCTCCTTCAACACAAAGCAAAAAACTGATGGGCCCGTGATGCACGGGAGGGTGTATAGGCAGAGGGGAGGGGTTACACTTTTTAAAGTGTAATACTTTGTGTGGCCTCCGGAGGCAGAAGCTATACACCCCAATTGTCTGGGTCTCCCAATGGAGCGACAAAGAAAGGTATCATTTTATTCAACGTACTATGACCTACATGTCCATATAGACTGCTTAGGAGGATTGATCCTACCGACTTATTCACTTTAAGGCCTAAGTCACACTTGAGTTTTGCATCGCATCACCCGCCACGGCCTGATGCTCTCCGGACAGGAGCGGGTCGGCTGCATAGAAATACATGCAGCTGACCTGCTCCTGTCAAGAAAGTGTACGGCCGTGCTGGGTGATACAATGCGAGACTCGTGCGAGATACACGCAAGTGTGACTCCGGCCTAAAGGGGTTGTCCGGTCTAAATCCACAAGTCTGCAGTCACTATCAGAACGGAAGGCACGTGACCGCAAGTATATAATATGCATACTCCCGGACAGATCCGACTGGACTATTTACGGTGTGCTCATTGCAAGTATAATGATCAAGGCATGGCCCATATAGTCGGATTCTGACTAGTAGTATGCATATTGTATACTTGCGGTCACGTGCCCACCATTCTCAGCTCTTGACAATAGAGAATCCTCACAGTGCATGTGATGTGAGGATTTGCAAGTCTGCAGTCACAAACAGTGACTGAAGACCTGTCATTTTAGGCTGGAAAACTCCTTTAAGATGCGCCTGATCTATATATATAATTGCCTTATTCTGTCTGTCTGTCTGTCTGTCTGTCTGTCTGTCTATCTGTCTGTCTGTCTGTCTGTCTGTCTGTCTGTCTGTCTGTCATGCTCCGAAATTGTGTCCTTACGGTGACACAAAGCTGATTGGCCGCTGGCCTCGCCATGGCCCCGCCCCCCCACACGGATTGGCCTCTCGCCCCGGCTCTCTGCAGGCCCCGCCCCCCTCACGCAATGCACGCTCGCTCTGGCCCAACTGACACGGAGCTCCGATTCCCAGGTGAGTACACACACACATCAGATCACACTCACTCTCACACTCACTCTCACACACACCTCACACATCACAACATGCTGGGATATCGCTTGCTTCTACACCGGCTCCGTCAGGATCCCGGCAGCGCCAGACATAACCTTGCGATGCTGGGATCTTGACGGAGGCCGTGAAAGCTGGTAACCATTATACACATCGGGTAACTAAGGTCCCTTAGTTACCCGATGTGTATCATAGTTACCAGTGTACACCGGCTCACACTCACTCTCACACACACCTCACACACACATCACATCGCATCCACACATCAAGGTCCTGCAGCTGCGGAACATACACACACATAACAGCACACACACACACACATACACACACAAATCAGATCACACTCACACACACCTCACACATCACATCGCATCCAAATACTCACAACATCCTGGGATATCGCTTGCTTCTCGGCGGCGATACTGTGCTGTTGTGAGCTTCCAGGACCTGCCGGGGGATCACATGGCCAGAAGCATGTGATATCCCCGGATGTTGTGAGTATCAGCGCGTATGTGCAATATCGTCAGTGTGTGTGTCTTTGTGTGTGAGTGTATGCGATCGGGTGTGTGTGAGTGTATGCGATCGGGTGTGTGTGAGTGTATGCGATCGGGTGTGTGTGAGTGTATGCGATCGGGTGTGTGTGAGTGTATGCGATCGGGTGTGTGTGAGTGTATGCGATCGGGTGTGTGTGAGTGTATGCGATCGGGTGGGTGTGAGTGTATGCGATCGGATCTGTGAGTGTCGGCAGAGGAGCACGGCGTGCTGGAGGAGGCTGAGAGGAGAGAGGCTGAACCTGGGGAAGGCTGGGATGGGGAGGCTGATGCTGGAGACGGAGAGGCTGATGCTGGCGCAGCATGGCGAATGGAGCACCTTTGGGAGTGCGCAGCATGGCGGATGGAGCACGTTTGGGAGTGCGCAGCATGGCGGATGGAGCACGTTTGGGAGTGCGCAGCATGGCGGATGGAGCACGTTTGGGAGTGCGCAGCATGGCGGATGGAGCACGTTTGGGAGTGCGCAGCATGGCGGATGGAGCACGTTTGGAAATGCGCAGCATGGCGGATGGAGCACGTTTGGGAGTGCGCAGCATGGGGGATGCAGCACGATGGGGAGTGCGGAGTATGGCGGATGGAGCACGTTTGGGAGTGCGCAGCATGGAGGATGCAGCACGATGGGGAGTGCGCAGCATGGCGAATGGAGCACGTTTGGGAGTGCGCAGGATGGGAGGTGGAGCACGATGGGGGGTGCGCAGCATAGGGGATGGAGCACGTTTGGGAGTGCGCAGCATGGCGGATGGAGCACGTTTGGGAGTGCGCAGCATGGGGGATGGAGCACGTTTGGGAGTGCGCAGCATGGCGGATGGAGCATGTTTGGGAGTGCGCAGCATGGGAGATGGAGCACGATGGGGAGTGCGCAGCATGGCGGATGGAGCACGTTTGGGAGTGCACAGCATGGGGGATGGAGCACGATGGGGAGTGCGCAGCATGGGGGATGGAGCACGTTTGGGAGTGCGCAGCATGGCGGATGGAGCACGTTTGGGAGTGCGCAGGATGGGAGATGGAGCACGATGGGGGGTGCGCAGCATACGGGATGGAGCACGATGGGGAGTGCGCTGCATGGGGGATGGAGCACGATGGGAAGTGCACGCCTCCCCCCAACACACACACATACGCGCGCGCGCACTGCACAACACACCACACCACACACACACACTGGGAACCACAAACAACTGCCCTACACAGACACCCACACACACAGACAACGCTGCACACACAAATATACGCACATACCGCACAACACGCACATTGCACAAAACATACCTCCCCCCAAAACACACCACACACACACAAACTGCGCAACACACACACAACGCTACAGACACACAGCGCTCCACAAACAACGCAACACACAAACAACACCGCTCTCACCCCCCATCACACCCAGACAACATCCAGAACATGTACAGCGCCCTACACAAACACTTGGTAACTACACACAACAACATCTATATATATATATATATAACAATATAACAAAAATCATACATGAACTACACAATACGTAAATTCTAGAATACCCGATGCGTAGAATCGGGCCACCTTCTAGTTTATTAATATGCACTTAGTAAAGAAGATGCGTGGCATGTTGTGTGTGTGCCAGAAATACAAATCTACAGCTGCCACAGGATGGCCTAGATTTGGCGTATAAATGTATCAGGTTGCCCCGTTCCACTAGGTTCTGTTCAATGTTTTCAAAAGTTTAAAATGTTGCAAAATATAGAATATAAATTGCAGACACTATAAATTTGCAATCTTTTTTTTCCCCCAAGTTTCTTACATAGATGCATAATACGTTTTATCATTTTTCCAATGTTTTTTCCTTTAGGCAACCTCTTTACTGTTACATAAGTAGCTTGCTTTTTCATCTGCCATTTTTCAAGTGCTATTGAAAGATGTATGGGAATACCAAAGGGAGAACCACCATATCTCTGAGCATTTTTGAGAAATTGAGGGAAGCTCCATAGCAAATTTGCCATGTGTGGCACCAGCCTAAAGTATACATGTATAGTGTGGCTTGGCCCTGAAGTGCATGGCTGTAGTATGGCTGTAGAGTGGACAGCACCATAGGTCCGTGGTTAGCTCTGCAGCTTTTCCATGCTGAGGTCCTGGGTCAAACCCCCCAGATGTGGACACAAAAACAGATCCAGCATCCAGTCCAGCAGGTAGAATAAAAACTTCACCTTTTATTGAATTTCCATTAAAATAGCCATTAGTATGGCTTGGTGCGTACCATACACAAGACGCGTTGGTGATCAAGGACGCTGCGACGTCTGAAACGCGTCATGTGTATGGTACGCACCAAGCCATACTAATGGCTATTTTAATGGAAATTCAATAAAAGGTGAAGTTTTTATTCTACCTGCTGGACTGGATGCTGGATCTGTTTTTATGATTGGATGTAGGAGTGGCCTTCCTTCCGTGCACCATCCTCGATTATCTCCGCTAGGTGACCTGGAATTCCCCTTCCCCCAGATGTGGAGTATTAAAAACTTCATCAAAAGTTTTGCATGCGGTTTGATAGTAATTTGCTGAAATGAAGACATCACAAAACCAAGGAAAAGGGAGGTAAAACGGCATGCATTTCTTAAAGGGAACCTGTCACCAGATTTGGGGCCTATAAGCTGCGGCCACCACCAGTGGGCTCTTATATACAGCCATCCTGCTATATGCCCCCATCCTGCTATATACCACCATCCTGCTATATACCCCCATCCTGCTATATACCCCCATCCTGCTATACACCCCCATCCTGCTATACACCCCCATCCTGCTATACACCCCCATCCTGCTATACACCCCCATCCTGCTATATACCCCCATCCATCCTGCAATATACCCCCATCCATCCTGCAATATACCCCCATCCATCCTGCAATATACCCCCATCCATCCTGCTATATGGCCTGTATCCTGTGGCACACAAAAAATAAATGTTTATACTCACCTTTCCTCTCTCCCTGCAGCATCACTCCTCCTCCTGTCACTGCCGGCAGCAGCACCGCTGACCTGTGTGGAGCCGTCACCGTTGTCTGCACCATCGCTCCTCCTCCTGTCTGCCTGACAGCTGACCTGTGTGGACACTAGCGGTGCACACAGGGATGACATCATCGCTGTGCTCACTGCTCTCTACACACAGATCAGCTGGCTGGCAGACAGGAGGAGATCGCGATGCTGCAGACAACGGTGACAGGTGAGTATACTGATTCACTGCACCCCGGGCTTATGATGATGCGTGGGGGGGCAGTGAATGCAGCCGCACATGATCACTCCAGGGGGCTTCCCCCTATCCACAGAATATCCACTCCAGCACATGCACTTTAATATGGGTAAGTAATAATCCTATGCTACCTCACAGGGTATGGGTTTGAATTCAGTTTTCTTATGACTATCTAATTAATATGACCCTCTGTGTCGGAATTATGTATGAGGATTACCTCTGAAAACATAGGATTGCCCTATATATTATGCTGTGGATGTCCTAGGTTGGGATATCTCTGATTCCTCTTTATCTCTAATCACTGTTGTATTTTACTAATTGTACATCATGTTATAACAGTGCCCTTGCATGTATCTTGATATAAATAAATTATAATTATTTCTAAAGGTGCACTCCTCATGCTTTTTTCATAATGATTGTCCCTTTAAAACTCAGTTTCCTTGTTTATTTGCACACATGATCACTCCAGGCTGTAGTTGCCAGGGATGATCAAGCGGGCCGGCTTTTAATTATGTGAGCACCTTCCGCCCACCTGTCAGCACCGGTTTCAGCGCTGAGGGATGATGGGCGGGAGGATGGGAGTGCATATGAAATGAGCGGACTCACGTGGTCACGGCAGGTAGCTACAGCCTGCTCACGCCACCGATGACCCGCTCCACCGCAGCACCCTCATTCCCCGCAGCCCTACATTCAGACTATAAGACGCAGCCCCCACTTTCCCCCAACATTTGGGGGGCAAAAAGTGCATCTTATAGTCCAAAAAAACCCGGTATGTTGAAAATGTTGGGCTGCTCTGCTATTTTCATTCATCCAGCCCCGTACCGCCAACAGTTATGGTATCCTCAGGTTGTGGACACACATGCATGTTGTGTCCACACAGCCTAATGAATACCTGCACCGCCTCTGCCCCGCAAATGTTGGAACAATGATGCGACAACTAGGGATCAATACAAGGCTCTTCACGATTTCCCTGTGGCGGTGGCAATCGTGGTAACAATAGAGCAGTATTAATACCATCGAAATGTGAGATCTATTGATGGACCGGTATTCTTAACTGTAACTAGTGTTTCACATTACTCATGTTAAAAATACCCCTTAAATATATACATACAGTGCCTACAAGTAGTATTCAACCCCCTGCAGATTTAGCAGGTTTGAAAAGATGCAAATAAGTTAGAGCCTGCAAACTTCAAACAAGAGCAGGATTTATTAACAGATGCATAAATCTTACAAACCAACAAGTTATGTTGCTCAGTTAAATTTTAATAAATTTTCAACATAAAAGTGTGGGTCAATTATTATTCAACCCCTAGGTTTAATATTTTGTGGAATAACCCTTGTTTGCAATTACAGCTAATACACGTCTTTTATAAGACCTGATCAGGCCGGCACAGGTCTCTTGAGTTATCTTGGCCCACTCCTCCATGCAGATCTTCTCCAAGTTATCTAGATTCTTTGGGTGTCTCATGTGGACTTTAATCTTGAGCTCCTTCCTTCCTTTCAATTGGGTTAAGGTCAGGAGACTGACTAGGCCACTGCAACACCTTGATTTTTTGCCTCTTGAACCAGGCCTTGGTTTTCTTGGCTGTGTGCTTTGGGTCGTTGTCTTGTTGGAAGATGAAATGACGACCCATCTTAAGATCCTTGATGGAGGAGCAGAGGTTCTTGGCCAAAATCTCCAGGTAGGCCGTGCTATCCATCTTCCCATGGATGCGGACCAGATGGCCAGGCCCCTTGGCTGAGAAACAGCCCCACAGCATGATGCTGCCACCACCATGCTTGACTGTAGGGATGGTATTCTTGGGGTCGTATGCAGTGCCATCCAGTCTCCAAACATCACGTGTGTGGTTGGCACCAAAGATCTCGATCTTGGTCTCATCAGACCAGAGAACCTTGAACCAGTCTGTCTCAGAGTCCTCCAAGTGATCATGAGCAAACTGTAGACGAGCCTTGACATGACGCTTTGAAAGTAAAGGTACCTTACGGGCTCGTCTGGAACGGAGACCATTGCGGTGGAGTATGTTACTTATGGTATTGACTGAAACCAATGTCCCCACTGCCATGAGATCTTCCCGGAGCTCCTTCCTTGTTGTCATTGGGTTAGCCTTGACTCTTGGGACAAGCCTGGCCTCGGCACCGGTGGAAACTTTCAAAGGCTGTCCAGGTCGTGGAAAGCTAACAGTAGTTCCATAAGCCTTCCACTTCCGGATGATGCTCCCAACAGTGGAGACAGGTAGGCCCAACTCCTTGGAAAGGGTTTTGTACCCCTTGCCAGCCTTGTGACCCTCCACGATCTGGTCTCTGATGGCCTTGGAATGCTCCTTTGTCTTTCCCATGTTGACCAAGTATGAGTGCTGTTCACAAGTTTGGGGAGGGTCTTAGTTAGTCAGAAAAGGCTGAAAAAAGAGATAATTAATCCAAACATGTGAAGCTCATTGTTCTTTGTGCCTGAAATACTTCTTAATACTTTAGGGGAACCAAACAGAATTCTTGTGGTTTGAGGGGTTGAATAATAAATGACCCTCTGAATAAACTTTTCACAATTTAAAAAAAAAAATAAAAAAAGAAATAACATTCTTTTTTGCTGCAGTGCATTTCACACTTCCAGGCTGATCTACAGTCCAAATGTCACAATGCCAAGTTAATTCCGTATGTGTAAACCTGCTAAATCTGCAGGGGGTTGAATACTACTTGTAGGCACTGTACATACATACATATTAAATAACTTCCAATAAATTGTCCAAAAGGTGGCATAACCGCACTTCAATATAATATTTCAAATAACATTGAACATGTGTACATGATCAATTAACGAAGTGACAACGTTAGAAATTTAAAACAAACTCTTTATTAGTATATATTAAAATTCATAAATAGACAGCAAGAAAGGGTGCTAAGTGATAGATATAACATACAGGGTCACAGACAGAATAAAATTTTATACAGTCCCACATGTACCAAGTTTGTAGAGACTAAAGTTGTTACCACCCAAATATACAGTTTGTGCAGCAGAAAACCAATAGCCTCATGACCAGTCACTACAATTGCAATGCCGCTTTGTCTCAATAGCTGAAATCCATGAGCTTTCAATGGTATATAAATACTTAAAAGTGTATGAGGTAGTCAGTCAATAAATATCTTTTAGTTAAAAAATACTTAACAAAAATAAACTAACAGGCTCTTAATAATAATTAATAGAATTACCGGATTCAGTCCCAATGGACAAGTCAGCATAGCAAGCAATCATAAACACATATAAGAGGCAAGGTGACATATAGCACGTAATTGTTAACCAGTATATTTACCAATAATGAGGGTGGTGAAAACGGTCCGTGGCCCCTCACTCCGTCACGTGTTTCGCTCTGTTGCTTTCTCAAGGAGCGTGCCTATGTATTAAGTATTGCCGGCTCATTAATATTTTTCATCAAAATTTCTTAATTTAAAAAATATTGCTTTCCCCTCCCGTATCAATTTAATAACACCTGCTTTCCACCCCTCCCCAAGTAATGTTCCCTCACCTGGTTGCGACCCATCACACTGTGCTATTCCTAATCGCTGTTCATAATGAAAGCAACAGAGCTGAGGTTTCCTCACCCCAGCCCTGGGTAATGACCGCTTATTACCTGTACCTAGAAAGCTGAGGTTTCCTCACCCCAGCCCTGGGTAATGACCGCTTATTTCCTGTACCTAGAAAGCTGAGGTTTCCTCACTCCAGCCCTGGGTAATGACCGCTTATTTCCTGTACCTAGAAAGCTGAGGTTTCCTCACCCCAGCCCTGGGTAATGACCGCTTATTACTTGTACCTCGAGAGCTGAGGTTTCCTCACCCCAGTCCTGGGTAATGACCGCTTATTACCTGTACCTCGAGAGCTGAGGTTTCCTCACCCCAGCCCTGGGTAATGACCGCTTATTACCTGTACCTAGAAAGCTGAGGTTTCCTCACCCCAACCCTGGGTAATGACCGCTTATTACCTGTACCTCGAGAGCTGAGGTTTCCACACCCCAGCCCTGGGTAATGACCGCTTATTACTTGTACCTCGAGAGCTGAGGTTTCCTCACCCCAGCCCTGGGTAATGACCGCTTATTACCTGTACCTCGAGAGCTGAGGTTTCCTCACCCCAGCCCTGGGTAATGACCGCTTGTTACCTGTACCTAGAAAGCTGAGGTTTCCTCACCCCAACCCTGGGTAATGACCGCTTATTACCTGTACCTCGAGAGCTGAGGTTTCCTCACCCTAGCCCTGGGTAATCACCACTTATTACCTGTACCTTGAGAGCTGAGGTTTCCTCACCCCAGCCCGGGGTAATGACTGCTTATTACTTGTACCTAGAAAGCTGAGGTTTCCTCACCCCAGCCCTGGGTAATGACCGCTTATTACCTGTACCTCGAGAGCTGAGGTTTCCACACCCCAGCCGTGGGAAATAACCGCTTATTACCTGTACCTTGAAAGTTGAGGTTTCCACACCCCAGCCCTGAGTAATGACCGCTTATTACCTGTACCTAGAAAGCTGAGGTTTCCTCACCCCAGCCCTGGGTAATGACCGCTTATTACCTGTACCTAGAAAGCTGAGGTTTCCTCACCCCAGCCCTGGGTAATGACCGCTTATTACCTGTACCTAGAAAGCTGAGGTTTCCACACCCCAGCCCTGGGTAATCACCGCTTGTTACCTGTACCTAGAAAGCTGAGGTTTCCACACCCCAGCCCTGGGTAATCACCTCTTGTTACCTGTACCTCGAAAGCTGAGGTTTCCACACCCCAGCCCTGGGTAATGACCGCTTGTTACCTGTACCTCGAGAGCTGAGGTTTCCACACCCCAGCCCTGGGTAATGACCGCTTGTTACCTGTACCTCGAGAGCTGAGGTTTCCACACCCCAGCCCTGGGTAATCACCGCTTGTTACCTGTACCTCGAGAGCTGAGGTTTCCACACCCCAGCCCTGGGTAATGACCGCTTGTTACCTGTACCTCGAGAGCTGAGGTTTCCACACCCCAGCCCTGGGTAATGACAGCTTGTTACCTGTACCTCGAGAGCTGAGGTTTCCTCACCCCAGCCCTGGGTAATGACCGCTTGTTACCTGTACCTCGAGAGCTGAGGTTTCCTCACCCCAGCCCTGGGTAATGACCGCTTGTTACCTGTACCTCGAGAGCTGAGGTTTCCACACCCCAGCCCTGGGTAATGACAGCTTGTTACCTGTACCTCGAGAGCTGAGGTTTCTTCACCCCAGCCCTGGGTAATGACCGCTTGTTACCTGTACCTCGAGAGCTGAGGTTTCCTCACCCCAGCCCTGGGTAATGACCGCTTATTACCTGTACCTAGAAAGCTGAGGTTTCCTCACCCCAGCCCTGGGTAATGACCGCTTGTTACCTGTACCTCGAGAGCTGAGGTTTCCTCACCCCAGCCCTGGGTAATGACCGCTTGTTACCTGTACCTCGATTGCTGAGGTTTCCACACCCCAGCTCTGGGTAATGACAGCTTGTTACCTGTACCTCGAGAGCTGAGGTTTCCTCACCCCAGCCCTGGGTAATGACCGCTTGTTACCTGTACCTCGAGAGCTGAGGTTTCCTCACCCCAGCCCTGGGTAATGACCGCTTATTACCTGTACCTCGAGAGCTGAGGTTTCCTCACCCCAGCCCTGGGTAATGACCGCTTATTACCTGTACCTCGAGAGCTGAGGTTTCCTCACCCCAGCCCTGGGTAATGACCGCTTGTTACTTGTACCTAGAAAGCTGAGGTTTCCTCACCCCAGCCCTGGGTAATGACCGCTTATTACCTGTACCTCGAGAGCTGAGGTTTCCTCACCCCAGCCCTGGGTAATGACCGCTTATTACCTGTACCTCGAGAGCTGAGGTTTCCTCACCCCAGCCCTGGGTAATGACCGCTTATTACCTGTACCTCGAGAGCTGAGGTTTCCTCACCCCAGCCCTGGGTAATGACCGCTTATTACCTGTACCTCGAGAGCTGAGGTTTCCTCACCCCAACCCTGGGTAATGACCGCTTATTACCTGTACCTCGAGAGCTGAGGTTTCCTCACCCCAGCCCTGGGTAATGACCGCTTGTTACTTGTACCTAGAAAGCTGAGGTTTCCTCACCCCAGCCCTGGGTAATGACCGCTTGTTACCTGTACCTCGAGAGCCGAGGTTTCCTCACCCCAGCCCTGGGTAATGACCGCTTATTACCTGTACCTCGAGAGCTGAGGTTTCCTCACCCCAGCCCTGGGTAATGACCGCTTGTTACTTGTACCTAGAAAGCTGAGGTTTCCTCACCCCAGCCCTGGGTAATGACCGCTTGTTACCTGTACCTCGAGAGCCGAGGTTTCCTCACCCCAGCCCTGGGTAATGACCGCTTATTACCTGTACCTCGAGAGCTGAGGTTTCCTCACCCCAGCCCTGGGTAATGACCGCTTGTTACTTGTACCTAGAAAGCTGAGGTTTCCTCACCCCAGCCCTGGGTAATGACCGCTTGTTACTTGTACCTAGAAAGCTGAGGTTTCCTCACCCCAGCCCTGGGTAATGACCGCTTGTTACTTGTACCTAGAAAGCTGAGGTTTCCTCACCCCAGCCCTGGGTAATGACCGCTTGTTACCTGTACCTCGAGAGTTGAGGTTTCCACACCCCAGCCCTGGGTAATGACCGCTTGTTACCTGTACCTCGAGAGCTGAGGTTTCCACACCCCAGCCCTGGGTAATCACCGCTTGTTACCTGTACCTCGAGAGCTGAGGTTTCCACACCCCAGCCCTGGGTAATGACAGCTTGTTACCTGTACCTCGAGAGCTGAGGTTTCTTCACCCCAGCCCTGGGTAATGACCGCTTGTTACCTGTACCTCGAGAGCTGAGGTTTCCTCACCCCAGCCCTGGGTAATGACCGCTTATTACCTGTACCTAGAAAGCTGAGGTTTCCTCACCCCAGCCCTGGGTAATGACCGCTTGTTACCTGTACCTCGAGAGCTGAGGTTTCCTCACCCCAGCCCTGGGTAATGACCGCTTGTTACCTGTACCTCGATTGCTGAGGTTTCCACACCCCAGCTCTGGGTAATGACAGCTTGTTACCTGTACCTCGAGAGCTGAGGTTTCCTCACCCCAGCCCTGGGTAATGACCGCTTGTTACCTGTACCTCGAGAGCTGAGGTTTCCTCACCCCAGCCCTGGGTAATGACCGCTTATTACCTGTACCTCGAGAGCTGAGGTTTCCTCACCCCAGCCCTGGGTAATGACCGCTTATTACCTGTACCTCGAGAGCTGAGGTTTCCTCACCCCAGCCCTGGGTAATGACCGCTTGTTACTTGTACCTAGAAAGCTGAGGTTTCCTCACCCCAGCCCTGGGTAATGACCGCTTATTACCTGTACCTTGAGAGCTGAGGTTTCCTCACCCCAGCCCTGGGTAATGACCGCTTATTACCTGTACCTCGAGAGCTGAGGTTTCCTCACCCCAGCCCTGGGTAATGACCGCTTATTACCTGTACCTCGAGAGCTGAGGTTTCCTCACCCCAGCCCTGGGTAATGACCGCTTGTTACTTGTACCTAGAAAGCTGAGGTTTCCTCACCCCAGCCCTGGGTAATGACCGCTTGTTACCTGTACCTCGAGAGCCGAGGTTTCCTCACCCCAGCCCTGGGTAATGACCGCTTATTACCTGTACCTCGAGAGCTGAGGTTTCCTCACCCCAGCCCTGGGTAATGACCGCTTGTTACTTGTACCTAGAAAGCTGAGGTTTCCTCACCCCAGCCCTGGGTAATGACCGCTTGTTACCTGTACCTCGAGAGCCGAGGTTTCCTCACCCCAACCCTGGGTAATGACCGCTTGTTACTTGTACCTAGAAAGCTGAGGTTTCCTCACCCCAGCCCTGGGTAATGAACGCTTTTTAACCCAGTCTGATTTTTTACAAAAACTTAGAAAGTGTTTGTATAGCAGCATCACATACACAATTAAAACAACATGTTCATCAATATTTTTTTAAACTAAAATATGTAAATCTAAAGTGTACTAACACATCACATATCCTTGAATGTTAGTAACAAATTAAAATATTCCAAAAATATATCCATATTAAAATTTAAATTCATATTATACATATACATATAGTACTATGGATGAAATATCTATGTGTTTATTTTTACTTTTATGGATGAAATATCTATGTGTTTATCTTTACTTCTAGGGGTTTTTTGGTTATTTTTTTTATGTAAATTTCATAATTACAAATATAATTTGTTTTACGAAGTAAATATGAACATTAAGTGAAATATTTATTTTGGATGTACTAATAATTTTTTGGAAGCATTCCAGGATGTTAGTTTTTCTTTAAATTAATTTAATTTTATAATATATTTTTTTTACATTTAATATCCTTACCTGACGTATCCGTCGACGATGTAATAACATGAGAATTATAAGTAGCCTATTTCTCTGTGCCCTCCTTAGCCGTATTGTTCCTGTTTGTTGTGGCATTTTAAACTACTTTTCTGAATCTTCACAGTATAGTGAATAACTAGAAGTAGGAAATGACATCAGTAGGTCTATTTGTATGGGGGTTTTTTTAGCAAGGTGTTTGATTGAATCAACTTTATTGTCCATTGACAAAGGTTTGAAAACACATCAAATTTTCAGCATGTTAAATGCATGGTAAAAGCAGGTAAAATGCGCAAAAAACGCATGAAAAATGCATGTGTATTACATGCGGGGTTTTTTGCCAAACACAAAGTCAACAAAATGACACTCTGCAAAATGATGCATTTATTTCTGCAATAGACAGGACACAGTGTCAGACAGGACACAGTGTCAGACAGGACACAGTGTCAGACAGGACACAGTGTCAGACAGGACACAGTGTCAGACAGGACACAGTGTGCACACATGGCCTGTGGTGTTTACAAAGAGGGCATGGTTCACAGGAGTATCTGGGGGCGAGTCTTTAGGATCCTCCACATAATTGCCCTTGAAGCAAGACCTCCTTACTGAACATACTGAAAGCACTAAATAAAAAGGCCCATATCTCTGGAACCATATAGAAAAAAATAAATAATAATATGGAATACTCTGGGGTGCAGTGAGAATAAAAAGGAGTTAAAACTGCCTATTTAATTAAGACTAGCACATGAAACCTCAATATTATTATGTTCCTAGGACTGTTTCTTTATGAAAATTATGTGAGAATACATGTTAAAAGAAATTATTGAATTTACTCTTTTTTTAACAGGCAGATTGGTACTGGTAGATGTAATAATTTCAACTATTCTAGGCAGATAATAATATATAAATTGTTTACTCATTTGCTGATGTCTATTGTGAAATAAAATGTAGTTGTGACAGTGCCTGCTTGGCTCTTAGTGCTATATGAAACAAGAAAAGGAAACAAGTATCCCACTTTCCACAGAAAAAGCAAACTATGTAAAGTATAGCTTTGCAACATTTGCCCTTTGAAGTTCCAATTAACAGCGCTGAACTAAAAGATTAAGACTAATGAAAGTGACATGTATACTACAGGATTGTATCTGTCAGCAGGGTTTTCCTAACCCATCTGAGACTATCATAATGTAGAAACAGAGACCCTGATTTCAGAGATGTGTAACTTACTTTACTGGGTGCTGCGGTTTTAATTGAAGGGAAACTGTCACCATTTTTTCAGTATTGAACCAAAGTATGGGCTCATGCGCACGTTGCATCCTGACTAGTGCAGAAATAAATGCACCCTCTGGCAGACTTGACACTACATTTTCACAAAAAGAATGCATCCAAAACGCATGTATTTTGGATGCATTTTACATGCTTTTTGGATGCATTTTTGTCAGTGCGGTCCTCCGGCAATTCTGCTCTGCTACATGCCAGCTGACAGCAGACACAGACAGAGAATGAACTCGGATGAACTTCACCCGACTTCATTGTCATCCCGTGGTTCTGTCTCTGTGTGCTGTCGTGAACTCAGATGAACCTCCGAGGTCAGTGCCAGGACACAGGAGTCTTCTGCGATGACGTCAGAGCTACACCCGAGTTCACTGACATCGCGCGTCTCTCTCTCTCTCTCTGTGTGGCAGCCTGATTTGCGGTCACATGTCAAGGACTCACCTGTGACCGCAAATCCCCTGAGTGACTGAAGTGAGCAGCGCGATCTGCGGTGCCGTCACTCAGGTGACCCGCGTCCACAGCTGGAGTCCTCCACCTGAGAGTGGTGGGCGCGAGTAACCTCAGTGACGTCATCGCTGATCACACGGCTCAGTTCAGTTGCTGCGTGGAGCTGACAGAGAGCGGTTGTGGTCTGTGGCCGCTCGCTGTCAGCTTCATAATGTGGAGCTCCCCATTCTGAGAATACCAGCCTTCAGCCGTGTGGCTTTACCCTGGCTGGTATCAAAATTGGGGGGGACTGCACGCTATTTTTTTTTTTTTAATTTTTTTTTTGTACTGCAGTTGGTTGCAGTGAGACAGCTGTCACTCAGCGTGGGGGCGTGTCTGACTGCAACCAATCATAGGTGCCGGTGGGCGGGGGAAGGAGGGAATACGAGATGGAATAATGAGCGGCCGGCATTTTCAAAAGAGGAGAAGCCACCACAGTGTGAACGCCGTGCAGCGCCCCGACGGTGATCGTGGATCGGTGAGTATGAGAGAGGGGGCGGGAGGGAGAGACCGACATCGACAGAGAGAGGGATAGAGAGAGAGACCGACCGACAGACCGACCGACAGAGAGAGATCGAAAGACCTGCATTTGTTATGTCAAAAAAACATGCGGATCGCAACAAAAATGCACT
The DNA here is from genome assembly GCF_048569485.1 of Anomaloglossus baeobatrachus. Taxonomy (NCBI): domain Eukaryota; kingdom Metazoa; phylum Chordata; class Amphibia; order Anura; family Aromobatidae; genus Anomaloglossus; species Anomaloglossus baeobatrachus. The sequence goes on from NC_134356.1 coordinate 188,108,954, forward strand.
GCTTAACATTTTGGTAGCATTTTTCTACAACTCATTGATTTCAATGGGTGTAGAACGCTACCAAGACGGACAAAAGACGTGACATGCTGCTTTTTTTAATGCAGAGATTTTGTCAAATTTTTGACAATCAAAATGCTGCGTTTAAAAATGTAACGTGCGCACAGATTTTCCATGATTCTCAGAGACCTTGCTGGGGAAGAAGAACGCATGGATTTTGACAATGTGACGCTGCAGCTTAAAATGCCGCAGAAACGCCAAAGAATCGCAATGTGCGCATGAGCCCTATCACCTTCTGCAGCTCCTGGGCTGCATTCTATGAAGGTGCACCTTGTTCCCTGACTCCCCTTGCAGACCCCAGAAATAACTTTAAAAAATCTGACCGCCACGAATGCAGATTATCTGTTCTGGTCGGATGAGCGTGATATTTTTCGGCTTCTATCCCCCTTCCTGCCGCTCTTTGCCGTCCTCCTTTGATGATTGACATGTCTGACTGCTCCATCATCATCCACGTAGTGAGGCTGAATCTCGTGCCTGCGCAGTCATTTCCATCTCACGCAGGCGCACTTTGCTCTGCCCCATTGTGGGCAGAGCCAAAAACATAGGTTCGCTTGCGCAAGCCCATGAGCTCTCTGCACAGACGTGAGATTGGGAGGTAGCTCATGGGCTCGCTCATGCGCACCTATGTTTTCGGCTTGGCCCACAAAGTGCGCTTGCGTGAGCTGGGAATAACTGTGCAGGCACGAGATTCAGCCCAGTACGAGGATGATGACGGAGGCATCAGATGCGTCAATCATCAAACTAGGACGGCAAACAGCGGCAGGAGGGGGGACAGGAGCCGAAAAAGAGCACGCCCATCCGACCAGAACAGGTCATTTGCATACGTGGCGGTTGATTTTATAAAGTTTTTTTTGGGGGTCTGGAAAGGGAGTCAGGGAACAAGGTGCACCTTCATAGAATGCAGCCCAGGAGGCGTCAGATGTGTCAATCATCAAACTAGGACGACAAACAGCGGCAGGAGGGGGGACAAGAGCTGAAAAAGAGCACGCCCATCCGACCAGAACAGGTCATTTGCATACGTGGCGGTTGATTTTATAACGGTTTTTTTGGGGGTCTGGAAAGGGAGTCAGGGAACAAGGTGCACCTTCATAGAATGCAGCCCAGGAGCTGCAGAAGGGGATACTTTTGGTTCAATACTGAAAAAACTGGTAACAGTTTCCCTTGAAAAACAGATTTGCCTGCTGCAGATCTACCAGTTCTCTGAATGCTGAGCACTGTATAACCCCGCCCACATTACTGATCACACTGTGCATAGTCAAAAAGATACCAATCAGTGGTGGGGCGGGGTTATACAGAGCTGATGCATATGGAGGACTACAAGGGATGAGATTTACTAGTGATCTGGTGATAATCTTTTAATTATAAAACAGTGATTTATAAAAGCTACACGAGTAAGTGACATCGCTGATATCTGGGTCTCTGCCCCTATATTATGCTGCTCTCAGATTAGGTAGCAATAATCTGCTGACAGACTCCTTTAAGCAAGTTTACATCTACCTACAATGGCTTCTACAACATGTACAGTCTTCCAAGTAAGGAGATCTGACCTTAAGTACTTATTACTAGATCAGACTCATACTGTTTATTTGCATATATGGTTCTTATTCTACTTTAATGAGACATTTTTCAACTTTTCCCACAGTTTTTACTTCATGCCTTATACTTTACATGCCTTATGGCTCCAATTATTACTTTTTTATAAAATAAGCAAATATGGCTAAATGTTTCCGAATGGATCAGTGCCTAAATGTGGTTCTAGACAGAAAACAAGCCATGTTTTTTGGCTCAGCTAGTCAACTAATCTGCCAACTGGCCTTTTGGATGGGAACTTTATATCTTAGATGTAATGAGGTCTAAAGCATTTTAGTGTACACAAGAGCATAAAGTTAATTATTCTTGGTATGTTCGCGTACAGCACAAGAAGATGGATACAAGCAAGCCACAAATATGTGATTGTTTACAATGACCTCTAGTGAGCACACCAGTGCCTACAAGCACTTCAGATGCCACACATATAAGCCAAGCTTGAAGATTACCAACTTGATTGTCAGCTTTTTCATATGTGTAACTAGCACAATAAATGGTGCTGCTCTGGTATAACTATGTTTAGATAATTTAGGACTAATCCTGGTGCCGATCGCAAGCATCTGTTGTAGAGTAGCTGCCTTGGCGCCCATCCAGCATCAAACTTTTTTTATTAAGTGTTCTTTCAAATAAGTTAGACTTTCTGCTTTATTCTCTTAGTTTCTTCTGTATGTGTCACCTAAAAAACATGATTTGGCTCCTATATGTGGTTGCCATGTCTAGACGTTGTCAGACTAGACATTGGAACCACAGTCTGCCAAATTATGTATTGAGGAACAAGAAGTGCTACTCTTAAGCCATTCCATGTTTCAGCATGGAATAGTCATAAAGTCTACCATGTCTCCCATCCATCTTCTCATAATTCCCAGGCATACTCTAAAACCGGAGTGGGCAACCTTTTTGATCTGAGAACTATATAATGTACAGTAGATAGCAGGTTCACAGCTTAAAAAAATGTTTTCTTCACGATACAGAGTATTTCCACACACAATCTCAATTCCTTTTCTTAACTTGCTTGAACTCTGTTTTTTTACTGGTTTGCCTGCCTTCACCATAACCCAGCTCAGTACTACAGTCCAGTTGTGAAAGTCCTATTCTCAACCAATGGTTCCACGTCTTCTTCCCTCTTCAAGGACCTGGTTTGCCAATATGGCCAGCACTTAGCTTCTCTACTTCTGACACCGTGGAACTCCCGCCCGGAGCACTCTCTTTGTCTGACGTTCTCTCTTCTGTCTTGGCCCGTTACCTCTTTGAGTTAAAAACTTGGCCCATACTGCTAGGTGTCCTGCCCTAGGATCCATCTCCGGTTGCCCACTCTGTCCTTCTGTCTGTTTTCCTTTCCCTTTTCTCAGGATCATGCTACCCAGTGTCTTCCTCTCCATTCATGTTAGGGACACCCACATCATGCGGCTTTACTCACCAGTCAGACCTTAGGCTTGTCACTTCTGCACGCTGGACCCTATCTGATCTCCTGACAATACACTGTCCCTGTCCCTTTCCTTTAGCCACTCCCACTCTGGGCTAATCCTAACATTAACCCTAACTCTCCCTACTGTCAGGCAAATTACAATCTATCACTAATGAAGCATGTAACAATACACATTATAACAGTCCTCGTGTCTTCAGGGGGAATGTGGGCAACAAGTCCATCTCCTAACAGATGCTTGAGGGCGAAAGGCTTTTTCATTTCAAAGTTTGGCATGAGGCCCAACAGTCTCTAGTTATGTCCTTGATGGTCAGCATCAGGTTGTGAACACAAAAGTAATACTTTCTTTGAAGATTAACATGTTCATCTTTCTAAATTATGCCAGCTTAGCCAATTCAGATGAATTTGTCTAAGTAAATACGTGATACAACAGAAACTCTGGCAATTTGTTTTATACGAGGGATCTTCTTTGTACTCATATGCTCTGTTACTTAACCCCGTAATGTCCAATTTCCATTTTTTTCGGGTTTTTTTCCTCCCCTTCTTACCAGAGCTATAACTTTTTTTTATTTTTCTGTCCACATAGACATATGATGGCTTATTTTGCCAAACGAGATTTACATTGGAAGGTCATTTTATCACATAGTGTACTGTAAAATGGGAAAAAAAATTCCAAAAGGTGGAGAAATTGTGAAAAAAAAATCAATTCTGACATATTTGTGGGGTGAATTGTAGGATGTACAGTAAGTGGTAAAAATGACCTTGCAATATGATTCTCCTCATCAGTACGATTATTGTGATACCAAACGTCCAGTTTTTTATTATTATTTTAGTGGTGAAAAAAAATTGGGGGGTTATATCGCCATGTTGACAAATAACGTTTTCATTTTTTGGTTGATGTAGGTGTGTGATGGCTTATTTTTTGCAGAGCAAGACAACTTTTTATTGGTATTATTTTGGCATAGATGTAATGCTAGGATTGCTTGTTAGAGCATTTTTGTGGTATTGCAGTGACCAAAAAAAACTAATTTTGTCACTTTAATTTTTTTTGTTTAAAATGTTTACCGATTGTGTTAATAATTATTATCTTTTGACAGATCGGCGATATCACGTGTATTTTTTTTTAATATTATCTTTTTCATAGGGCAAAAAGAGAGTGATTTTTTAAAAACTTTTTTTTTTTTACTTTTCTCTATTTTTAATAGTCCTCTTAGGGAACTATAAGCTAGGATTGTCTGATCGTTTGTTCTATATACCAATACAGCAATGCTATATAGAACAATCACTGTTTGAAGCCTGGCTACAGGTAAGATTTCAAAGGAGGGCTGCTATGACAAGAAAGGAGGTCTTCAGCAGACCCCCTTGCAAACCACTGGCAGCCAGCGATCACGTCACAGGTGCACTGATGGGCACTTAAATGGCACGCTGTCAGATCTCGCTGTCAGAGTTTGTCAGAGGGATTTAAGGGTACGGTTCCACTTGCATTTTGCACTGACGAGTGCAATCTGATAAAACATTGGATTACACTCGCACCACTGCAAAACTATGGGGCAGTGTCTATCTGCGATTGATTTCTCTTGCCATAGCGGCATGTGGAATGAATCGCAGGATGCTGCATTTGGCAGCGATTCTTGGCTCACGCACCCCCATACAAGTCTATCGGAGTGTGTGAAACATCGCACTGCACTCGCATGTAATCCGAGTGAAGTGCGATATACGCAGAGACATGCCGGGGAGGAAATGGGGAGAAAGTGCTCCTTCTCTCTTCTCGCAGCTGTGATTCGATCGCAAGATTCCATCACAGTCGCATGACCCTCAGCTGAGGCTCGCAGCAGAGGGTCATTAGCATATCGCATCCGATGCTCTCACATTAGAAGCGGTACGTAAGTGGAACCGAGCCCTAACAAGTGAACAATCAAGGGAGAAGCTCCACTCTACCCATGATTGTTAGTGGCAAGTCCTGGCTGTAACACACAGCCATTACCTGTGGGGTATGCGGCGAGCTCATCCCATGAATCTGCTTGATACAACTGCTTCCGACATGTGCTGTACATGTATGGCAGATGTCGTCAAGGGGATAAAAGGGGTATTCCCATCTCAAAAATCCTACCCCAACACAAAGTAGATGTAATAATAATAATATTAGCAAAAAAACTCTAATTAGAAATGTAGTATACTTTTCCTGATTAGCTATGTTGTTTACCTCATATGCAGGGCATCACAGTATCTTAAGTATCCATGGTTACGACCACTAGCAACTAACTGTTACTATATGAGTGGTCGGAACCATGGATATCTATGCTACTATAATGCCCTGCCCATGAGATAAAATACATGGCTATATCAGGAGAACTATATTACATTTCTAATTGCAGGTATTCACTTACAATATTATTATTTCACCTACTGCATATTGGGACAGGATCTTGGAGATGTGAATAACTCTTTAGGCTATGTGCGCACTAGAAAGTGACTATTTCTTAAGAAAAAAGCGGACCCTCTTAAAGAATCCCGCACCCTCGTTAAAAAAACGCACCAAAACCGCAGCGAAATTCGCATGCGGTTTTACCGCGGTTTGCAGCGGATTTATCACGGATTTTCCGCAAGTTGGTCCCCGCGGATTTTTACCATTATATATGGCAAAAAACGCAGGTACCTGCGGAAAAGAAGTGACATGCTCATTAATTCCGTAGTGGAAAATCCGCGGGTAAATCTGCAAGTATAAAAAAATGCAGTGTGCGCACAGCATTTTTTTTAAAACCCATAGGATTTGCTGGGGAATGACTGCAGCAATGTTAGACACATTTTCTGCAGCAATTCCGTAGCAAATCCGGGGCAAAATCCGCAGTAAATCCACAGCGTGCGCACAGGGCCTTAAGGCTAATGCAGCAAGGAGAATTCCACCCAAACTCCAGACAATTGCTGGGATTTTAATGACAGCTCTTACTTCATGTAAACTGACTACATTATATCATCCAGAGGCAGCACATGAACTGAAATATGGGATTATTATCCCATGCTCAACCTGCACTCCATTCATTGTTTATGTTACTGCTGAGTGTTAGGAATAGAGGGCAGCTTTCAATTCTGGTTATTACCCCACTAAAGATAGACTTGAGGGTGCTTTACACGCTGCGACATCGCTACCGATATATCGTCGGGGTCACATCGTTAGTGACGCACATCCGGTGCCGGTAGCGACATCGCAGCGTGTAACAGCGAGTGACGATCAACGATCGCAAAATCGTTCAAAAATGGTGATCATTGACACGTCGTTAATTTCCTTAATATCGCTGATGCCACAGGCACGACGAACATCTACTTACCTGCGTCCACCGGCAATGCAGTAGGAAGGAGGTGGGCGGGATGTTACGTCCCACTCATCTCCACCCCCTTGAAGGAGGGATTGTTCGGCGGTCACAGCGACGTCGCTGACAAGGTATGTGCGTGTGACGCTGCCGTAGCGATAATGTTCGCTACGGCAGTGAGCACCAAATGTTGCACATACGATGGGGCGGGGACTCGACATCGCTAGCAATCGCTAGCGATGTTGCAGCGTGTAAAGTACCCTTTGGTTTCAAAGGGGTTGTCCAATGTTAAAAAAAAATTAGCTGTACAAAATGTGATAAATAAAATAGTTGGGAATGACATTCATTTTTTGGCCCTTGAGGAAGCCACATCTCCATTGGCGATACGTGTGGGGCAACACCCCATACTTGCGCCGATCCTGAGGCCTCACACCACCTTAAACTTGGGATATCTAGCAAGGGGTAATACATCTTGGTGATGACTTTCTGGATTATTCTGGATAGTCTGTGGCTTACCTGGTTTAACTATTGAGCTGGGTGTATTGATTTCCTCATTATAAGGTTATCTTCATCCCCTTCTTTTGCTAGTATTTTATACTTATTACCAGTATATTGTATTTATTGATGGTGGTGCCAGATGGGGTACGATTCTCTAGAGTACTATATGGCATAGGGTTTGCAGTGACCATTTGCACACAGGTCCTGCATTTATGCCTGTGAATATTATTGATTTGTATATCTAGTGGAATTTCATTCAGGATCATGCTGTTGGGTTCCTAACATGGAACTATGTATTGGGGTGTTCGTTGACTCTTTTTAGATGTTTTTATTTGCTATTTTTCACTGTTCTGTGTGGATATATTTGTATGTATAAAATTTGTGCCAATAAAATACACTTTTGATGATTTGAACAAAATGTTATTGGTTGATCCCTATATACAGCAATTCTTTTTCTCTCTTTCTTGATTTGGAGGTGATAGAGAGTGATCATTGTGTGTGGCCGCTCCTATCACCTTCATGTAGCAGAGCTGAGAGCGTCGTGGGACATCCATGGATTACGGCGGACCTGGATGGGTTTTTTGGTTTTATTAAATTGCTGAACGAGGGTGTTTATTTGATTTAATTATTCTAAATAAAGGATATTTTGAATTTGTGTGTTTATTTAATTTTATTAACAGGTTAAACATGGAAGTTATCTTGGGGAGATGGCTGCTATGTTTAACCTAGGAGTTAGTGGCAGCTATGGGCTGCTGCCATTAACTGCTTGTTACCCCAATTGCCACCGCACCAGGGCAATTCGGGAAGAGTCGGGTAGAGTCCCGGGACTGTCGCATCTAATGGATGCGGATTTTCGGGCGGCTGCTGGCTGTTATTGTTAGGGTGGTGGGCTCCCCATAACGTGGGTTTCACCATCCTGAGAATATCAACCTTCAGCCATGTGACTTTACCATGGCTGATATCAAAATTGGGGGGGACTGCACGCCGTTTTTTTTAATTATTTAGTTATTTATTTTACTACACAATATAGACATGCCCACCGGCTGCTGTGATTGCTTGCAGTGAGACAGCTGTCACTCAGCGTGGGGGCGTGTCTGACTGCAACCAATCATAGGCGCCTGTGGGCGTGGGAAGCAGGGAATAATAGATTGAATAATGAGCAGCGGCATTTTCAAAATAGTTAAAGCCACCGTAGTTTTTGCACAGCTGTTCATCGCCGTGCTGGTGATCGGGGATCGGTAAGTATGAGACACTGGGAGATACAGACCGACCAACAAAGGAATATTGACTGACAGCCACATAAAAAATAGATTGACCGACATCGCTCACAAAAAACCACACACGGACAGTACGTGTAGCACACGGACATGTTACGTGTGCCGTCCGTGCAGGACCGGGCCCATTGACTTTAGCGGGTCCGTGCCTGCGTGATCCCGGCGAAAAACGGACATGTCGAGCGTGTTGGAAAACGCACACACGTACAAACGACACGGACACACGTTCCGTCTGTTTTTAAGTGTGTGTGCCTGCTACCATAGGATAGCATTGGTGTAAGTGTCTCCGTGCCGCCGGTACGTGCAAAAATGTACCAAACACGTACCAACGGCACGGATGTGTGTCAGAGGCCTGAAACAATTTTTGCCAGATTTCTGGGGCAATCTGATGAATCGAGTCCTTGGATTTTATGGATCTGTGTCCTGTCCCAATTTTATCAGATCTTCACCTTCACCTTTTTCAAGTTACAATTCCTAGGGTGAACTGGGACCTTCCAATCGATCACTCGGGCATGTAAGCGTGTCTAAAGGCCGCTTTACACGCTACGACATCGCTAAAGCGATCTCGTTGGGGTCACGGAATTTGTGACGCACATCTGGTTGTTTTAGCGATGTCTTTGCGTGTGACACCTATTTTGAATCGTCGCAAAAATGGTCAAAATTGCTCATCGGTGACATGGTGGTCCATTTTCGAATATCGTTGCTGCTGCAGCAGCGATGTAGTTCCTCGTTGCTGCGGCAGCACACATCGCTCCGTGTGACACCGCAGGAACGAGGAACCTCTCCTTACCTGTGTCCCGCCCGCAATGAGGAAGGAAGGAGGTGGGCGGCATGTTATGTCCCGCTCATCTCTGACCCTCCGTTTCTATTGGGCGGCCGCTTAGTGACGTCGCTGTTGCGGCGCACGGACCGCCCCCTTAGAAAGGAGGCGGATCGCCGGTCACAGAGACGTCGCTAGGCAGGTAAGTAGTGTGACGGGTCTGGGCGATGTTGTGCGCCACGGGCAGCGATTTGCCCGTGTCGCACAACCGATGGGGCCGGGTACCCACGCTAGCGATATCGGTACCGATATCGCAGCGTGTAAAGTGGCTTTAAGAGATATAGAAAAATGTATAATGACAATCTATGTACAGTTCAGAGGGATATATTTGGAAAACAAATGCTCTGATTAATGAATTAGATCATGTCAGTCTTGATCAGGGGTTACACTGGAGTCAGAGGTACCTGATTCAGAGGGGTAAGCCTCTGACAAATGGCGTGCTCTCCGTGCAAAGACTCCAGTAAAATATCTGGCATAAGGTACGCCAAAGCTAATAATGATTTAGACGAGCTGTGGTGTCTCACCTGCTATCCGTGGCTATCCAACTCCACCTATTTTAGCAGAGATGTGGGAAAATGGAGTGAAAATGCTACAACATTTTTGTGAATGCTCAAGTTGTACAAAAATGTAGCAACATATCAAAGAGTTTTACATTAGATTTCAGGCAAAGCAAAGTTTTGCTATTCCGAACATTCATTTTAGGCCAACCTGCTGCCGCAAAAATGAATATTACAATTGTGTGTTGCCTTTTTGAATTTGTAATGTTTTGGAGATCGTGTTCCCTCTTGAATGCTGATAGCCTTATTGCATGGACATAATGTTATTTGCACATGTTGAGGATTTGGTTGCAGACATTTCTGCCCCATTTCTCCAACTCTTGGCAGGAAAAATTCAGCACAATAGACTGCGGATTTTGCCTCATTTTTAATGCATTTTGCCGTGTTTTTTTATGTTTTTTGCATGCATTTTTATTGTTTCCAGTGGTATAAAAAGCACGAAAAAAACGCCGAAAGAACTGACATGTTGCAGATTATTTTCTGCACCAAATCTGCAAGGAAAACAAACTCAACATATACATAAAACCTCAGGTTTCTCATTGACTTTTCTAGTATAAGGATTTGCTTGCAGTTTTGTGACAAAACTGCCCTAAATAAAAACGCATCAAAAGCCCGATAAAAATGCACTGTGTACACATAGCCTAAAGGGAAGCTGTTGTACAGACAACCATGGTGATCTGCCAGAAACACTGACTGCCCTTAGAAGCTCCGCATACTTTTCCTCTGAAATGCACTCCAGGGTTTTGCTTGTGAAAACAATAGGAAGGGCTGACAGATGTAGCGCCTGGAGCCAAGAAAACACTTGCATTATTTCCATGTGCTGCTTAAAATTCAACCTACGGATCTGCTACCCTTCACAGAAAACACATTAACAGATACGCATTCTGATCGGCTATTAAAGCGGCAAACAAAGTGCAGCTACTGATGAGAAGACAATGTCGTTCTGCTCATTACATTACATATACATGAAGCTGTTTAAATATTAATCCCATAACTACTGCTCTGAAACAATATCCAGTGAAAGCTGCGTACAAGCTACTGAATGTGGAAATTCTTTATATAAGGAGCCTCGACAGGGGAGAACAGGGGATACCATGCTTGTGACAGTAGAGAGATCATTGATGGGAACGTTTGTTGCTAGATCGCCACCCAAAAGGGTCTCTGAGAAGGGTAGTTATCATTTTAACGTCTGAAGTTTAAGAGTGACATGTCAGAAGTTCAAATTGTCTCTCCAGGAAAGGAGACAAACTCTAGTAGCGCCACCTATTGGAAGCAGCAATCCTAAAAGTCACAAGTGGCCTTTTAACAAGACTTTTCATATGACCTAGGATATATGCCAGATCAGAATCCCAACTTGCAGACACGGTGTTTCGGGGTGATTGCCCCTCGTCAGTGCAAAGTGTGGGTATCTGATCTGATCTAGCTGTATGAGAAGCTATGTGGGGACCACGGGGGAAGACTATTCTCCTTATGGACAGCTGACAAACATGTCAGAAGTTGTAATTGGTCAAGATTCAAGTGCTTCGATATCCACAGATCCCTAAAATGATGTAAAAATCACTTTGCTGAGCGCTGTGACTCCATTTTTTGTTCTGCTTCGGTTGTCAAGCTGAACAGCAGCGTACAGATTTCATAGAAAGTCACTAAAATGAAGGAACGGCAGCATTATTTGCCTGCTTATTTCTCCCTGGCTCCTTTGCTTTTATTTTATGAAATCAGTACAGCATTCACTTAAGAGTATATTCACATGTTTTGCTGCATTTCTTTTTTAGGAAGATTAACTCTAAGGAAAACTTTGCAAAGATAAAAAATAAAATAATGGACCATAGGGCTCAGGATTTTATATAGAGTTATCAGACTACAGGGGGCTGAATACAAATGCACATCACAATTTTCAGATTTATATTTTTAAGATAATTAGATAATCAGGAATGATTTTCTTTAAACTTCACAAATACTATTTTGTTTTGGTATATCACATAAATTCCCAATAAAATAAATTTAAAGCTCCACTCCATCATTTTGTTTTGTTTTTTCTTCAGCTCTGTAGCGGTACTTTGAATCTCAGTCCCGTGACTACTGTCTTATACTTATCCTCTGGCATTGTCATTGTTTTTCGGTGCCGATCCATCCCCCTGCTCTATTTTGTGCTTGTAACTTCTGACTGGCCAAAAGTCAGAAGTTACGGCACCTGCCAGAATGAGGCTAGACATGTATTGATTTGTGGCCTCCAGTGTGCTCCATGAAACACTGGAGCTACCGGCAGGTCACAAATCAACAGAGAGACACTGGAAAGAAAAGAAGGCGAGTGAAGAAGGTGATTATAAGGCAGGGGGCAGGGAACTTAGATTTAAAATATAATTTCAGCACTTGTGGGTGTAACATGAAAAATGTGGAAAATTTCACGGGGCATAAGTACTTTGTCAAGGCACTGTATTTAGATAAATTGTCAATTGCTAGGTCCTGGACAACCCTTTTAACAATCTATGTGGCATATGTCTCCAGAAGCACTGTATATTGGGCACCAAAGTGGCATATTATAATCTGCAACATTCACTGGAATATGCAAGTGGTGTCAAAATAGTCAATACACTCCTACATGATTTCCCTGAGTGCAATTTACAAAATGGGCCCACTTTTGGGGTATTTCTGCAGTTTTAGAAGCTTATGGGCACTTTTTGTTATATGACAACATAAAATATCTCAAAAAAAGATAACAGTGGGCATAACACAGGAATTAAAAATATAAATATATAAAATGCACAAAATAGGTCACTGCTGATGGGTACAAGGAATAAATAAACAATATAAATATAAATCGATAGTATAAGAACAAATAAGAGATAGTTAAGGTCGCAGTCCCACCGTTCACAACATATAATGTAAGTCCTACTAAATTGAATATAAATAACTCAAATACAAGTAAGGAGGGCATAGTGCATACAGTTGAAACCAGACGTTTACATACACTATCTAAAAAGACACATCTGCAGGTTTTTCCCTCCACTCTCTAAAAATACACATTGCAGGTTTTTCTCACTATCTGACATGAAATCAGAATAAACATTTCCCGTTTTAGGTCAATTAGGAACCAAAATTATTTATATTTGCCAATTGCCAGAATAATGAAAGAATGTTTTCAGGCATTTTTATTACTTTGTGCAAAATCACAAGTTTACATACATTTCATTAGTATTTGGTACAGTGCTCTTACACTGTATGACTTGAGTCAATCGTTTTGGCTATCCTTTCACAAGCTTCACACAATAGTTGGTAGGAATTTGGGCCCATTGCTCCTGACAGAACTGGTGTAACTGAGCCAGGCCTCCTTGCTCACACCTGCCTTTTCAGCTTTGCCTATAAATTTTCAATAGGACTGAGATCAGGGTTTTGTGATGGCCACTCCAAAACACTGACTTTGTTATCCTTAAGCCACTTTGTAACCAGTTTGGCAGTAGCTTCGGGACATTGTCCATTTAGAAGACCCATTTTCCAGTTCCTGGCTGATGTCTTGAGATGTTGCTTCAATTTTGCCACATAATCTTCTTTCCTCATAATGCCATCTATTTTGTGAAGTGCACCAGTCCCTCCTTCAGCAAAACAACCCCATAACATGATGCTGCCACCCCATGTTTCACAGTTGGGATGGTGTTCATAGGCGTCAAAGTTTCTCCAAACGTAACGATGCTCATTATGGCATAACAGATCAATTTTAGTTTTGTTACAACACAGGACATGTCTCCAAAAATGTAGGTCTTTGTTAATGTGTGCTTTTGCAAACAATTATTTGGCCTTTTTTATGTTTGTTTTGGAGTAATGGCTTCTTCCTGGCCTTCCAGCCGATGTTAATACAGTACTCGTTTCACTGTGTATAGTGACACAATATTACCAGCTTCTGCCAGCAGCTTCACAAGGTCTTTTGCTTTTGTTCTTGGGTTGATATGCGCATGTCTGACCAAAGCACGTTCATCTCTGGTACACAGAACCGATCTCCTTGCTGAGTGGTATGATGGCTGGATATTCACATCTTGTTTCTACTTGCGTATAATTGTTTCTACAGATGATCGAGGCACCTTCAGGTATCTGAAAATTGCTCCTAAAGATGAACCAGACTTGTGCAAGTCCACAATTTTCTTCCTGAGATCTTGGCTGATTTATTTTTACTTTCCTATGATACTACACAAAGAAGTGTGCTTCAGGTGTACAATAAAATACATCCACAGGTGTGTCTCTAATTAACTCAGATGTTGCCAATAAACCTATCAGAAGCTTCCAAAGACATGACATCATCATATGGGCTGTCCCATATTGTTTCAAGGCATAGTACTATTAGTGTATGCAAACTTTTGAATTTGCAGAAAGTAATAAAAATGCCTTAAAACATTCTCTCTCTGATTATTCTTTGTTTAGGCAAATATAAATAATTTTGGTTCCTAATTGACCTAAAACGAGAAAGGCTTATTTAGATTTCATGTCAGATAGTGAGAAAAAAAATACATATGTGTCTTTTTAGATAGTGTATGTAAACTTCTGGCTTCAACTGTAGATATGATACTCATTGAGTTGGTCACACATTATAGTGGTATCATAAAACTGTTCCACAGACAAATTAGTTCAGAGACAAAAACAGTTGAACTCAATTAATTTTGCAATGCTGAAAACATATATGATGCTTAAATTTGCTGATTGGCTCTAATTCCCAAGAGCCTGAGGAGGTTGTAATCACTTATGATACCTTTCATTCAGGATTATAAAAAAATTGTGTCTTTATTATTTTACTAGCTGTAGTACCCGGGTGTTGCCCGGGATAGTAACTGTCTCTCTCCCAGTCTCTGTCTGTGTGTCGCTGTCTGTCTGTCTCTTTCCCTGTCTGTCTGTGTCTATGTCTCTGTCTGACTATTTCTCTCCCTGTCTGTATTTGTACCAGTCTATCTGTCTCTATCTCTGTGTCTGACTCTATGTGTGTTTCTGTCTGTCTCTTTCCACGTCTGGCTCTTTCCACGTCTGGCTCTTTCCACGTCTGGCTCTTTCCACGTCTGGCTCTTTCCCCGTCTGGCTCTTTCCCCGTCTGGCTCTTTCCCCGTCTGTCTCTTTCCAGGTCTGTCTCTTTCCAGGTCTGTCTCTTTCCAGGTCTGTCTCTTTTTCCGTCTGTCTCCTTCCCCGTCTGTCTCTTTCCCCGTCTGTCTCTTTCCCCGTCTGTCTCTTTCCCCGTCTGTCTCTTTCCCCGTCTGTCTCTTTCCCCGTCTGTCTCTTTCCCCGTCTGTCTCTTTCCAGGTCTGTCTCTTTCCAGGTCTGTCTCTTTCCAGGTCTGTCTCTTTCCCCGTCTTTCTCTTTGCCCGTCTAGCTCTTTGCCCGTCTAGCTCTTTGGCCATCTGTTTTCTTCCAGGGCTGTCTCTTTCCCCATCTGTCTCTGTCTGTGTCTCTGTCTGTCTTTTTTTGTCTCTCTATCCATCTCTCCACCAACATCATATTACCTCACACATAAGCTTCAACTAACAGCTTATTTTGTTCCTATAGCAACCACTGACAGTTGCTATTAATAACCTATAGCTCCCACCTCCATTCAGTTTAATGGTGGCAGGATTTGAGAGACTAAGTGTAAAGCACGGAGTTACATTTTTCTGTCAAAACATAGTCTACGACGCTCCCTGGGTCACATGAGGCGTCTGTGCCAAATTTCGTGATTGTAAATGCGACGGTACGGATTCCTTTAGCGGACATACATACATACACACATACATACACTGAGCTTTATATATTAGATCATTATTGCATTGTAGGTAGCTAGTCTATTACATCATCTATTAAGTGTATTGAGTCTTCAGTACTCTATCATCTTAGAAGTGACCAAGCAAACAAATGCCAATTCAGCTTCAATGATATAATCCTAAGTACATTTGAAATTTTAGGATTTCTTAGTTTCTTAGGATATTCACATATGTCAATATGGTTTCTTTCAGATATTCCTTGTTCTTGCATTAGCAAAGCAGATAGTTTTTGCTACATATGCATTTTGCGTCACAAAGGTGAAACTTGACTACCATGATAAGGAAAGCCAGTGAGTGGTCACTGGCAGGGTTCTCTTTCCTCCTGTATCAGTTTGTGCCTTGTATAATTTATGATTATTGCACTTGTTTTTATTATGTACACCCCTTTTCACATATAAAGTGTCATGGAGTATATGGCCCTATAATAATAAATAATAATCTGTATTTTGGTTGCAGATTAGGAGATCAGGACGAGAGTTGGGCTCAACTCATATGCTGCAATAGATGTGTGTTACATCTTACCCAGTGGTTGCATGGGAAGCAGCAGTCTATGCCTTTTGCAATCCCAATGATCTGGAGAGAGCCAACCGATCATTGGGATTGCATTGTGCCCCCAATTAGGAAAGGAGTTTCAAGGAAGAAGTGGCCTTCACAGTAGCAAAACACTTCATCTGCAATACTCCCAGTTCCGCGTACAGAAGAACTGCCGGTTCCAAAAGCACTAGAAACATTTTCAGTCAGGTCAAGTGAGGAAAAAGAGGGCACTTGGTGTCATGAAGCATCTTTCTCTCACGACCCAGACTTTCTGTCAGCAACCTCAACTTAACCACACTTTATAAAACAAAATGAACTGAATGATCTTGTTAAACATTTGCATCTGCCTGTCACACAGCGTTTTGCACAAGCTTCGCCAACTGTCATGGCGGTATTGGGCTCTGTTCAGATTGCAGGTTCTGAAACTCCGCCCATTTTCTCTGGTGTCTGGGATCAACACAGGCAGACTCAGGCGTCGACCTGCTGTGTGCTGATTCATAGGTAGGCTACCAAGAGTTAACCTGTCCTAGTCTGCTTGCTCTTTAAATCACATCTTGTGAGGAGACCTATCACATCTGCTCCCCTCCTTTTTATGCTGCTGGAATCCTTTTACCCTTGCCAGCTATAGTTTATTCTATGCTGGTCTGTGAGGTGTGGTGTCCCAGACTCTCTAGTGAAAGTTTTGTTCAAGTTGTGTTTATTGCTTGGAGCAGTTCTGGAGTTTACCCCTGTTGTTTTGTACTTCCTTCCTGCTGTTATTTTCCTCCTAAATTTCTTATTGTCTTTACCTTGTGTGTGTGTGTGTGCTGTTTGAGTTTTGGTTTCTCCTTGCCTGTCTTTATCTGTGGGTTTCTGCACACTCCTTTCCCATCCCTCCCGAGAGGGAGGGGGAATCAGATCAGAACTGGTCAGGAGCAGGGGCAGGAAGGAGACTCCGGCATCTTCACCATTTGGAGTATCCCTTATATTAGGAATTGCATAGGTCCCCTAGATTGAGGGACAGCTTAGAAGCACGTCCCTCGCTATACCAAAATCATCGTGACACTGCCCAATAGTAAGGCTGAGCTCTTAGGTTCCAGGCTACAGCAGTAGAATCCCCTAGCGGGCAATGTTCGTATTTCTTTGTTCCGCAAAGATCTTGTACAATACTTCTTCATGGAAGATGATATTGTGGGATACAAATATATAAACAGTTTAATCAAAGCTCGGAAGATAAGTCATAATCCAGAGGAATGGAGGCACTTCATCGATTCATCCAAAACAAGCCTAAAACCCGTCGTTTTGCATAATGGCAATGCGCTGCATTCAATTCCAGTTGGTTATGCAGTCCACGTGAAACATGACATGAAACTGCTATTGACGTGCTTGAACTATGACCAATATTTGTGACCCCTCTGTGGTGACTAACGATGGTTACACTCTTACTTGTTCTCCACGTTGGATACACTGAGTACTGCTGTTTTCTGTGTGAGTGGGATAGTCGTGCAAGAGAATATCACTAGGAGACTATCCTCTCCAACATACACTTCAGCCAGGGAGTAAAAGTGTCCTGCATCCTGCACTTGTTGACCCACATAAGATTTTGTTAAAACTAGTGATGAGCGAGTACTAAAAAGCTCGGGTGCTCGAAGCTCGGGCCGAGCCTCCCAAGATACTCGTGTACTCGGCCCGAGCAACGAGCCCAATGTTATCCTATGGGAGACCCGAGTATTTTTGTGAAATGACCCCCCGGCAGCATGGAGAAACCCTAAAAATGTCACAAAAGTCTCAGAAGAGTGCTCAAATGACATGGCAACAGCATGGGGAAGACCCCTTGAAGCATTTATCACTGAAAAGTCACAGCTGTGAACAATTTTGTCCGCGTTTTACGCCATTTTTACGGACTCACCAGAAAACCTTCCAAAATGACCCCAAAATGATTTTTCATGGCGGAAATGTTAAGGGCACATACCCAATAGTGAGATAGAGCTGGTGTATGTTACTTTTTGAGATTAATACATGAAAGATTTTACGTGAAAACATTGTGTGGCACTCCGATGTCCCTGAGAAGAGACGTACATGAAGGCCTCTTGAGTCTAATGTGCCCATTTTGAGGAAGTGAGTCTTTGTAGTATTTTCCTTTGCCAGGGCAGTCCAAAATTGTGAGGTTCACCAATGCCCCTGCATACAGACGTGCATGATGGCCTGTAAACCTGAAGTGCCCATTGTAAGGAAGTGGGTCTATTGTAGTATAGCCCTTAGGCAGGGCAGCCAAAAATTGGGAGGCTCCACGTTGTCCCTGGATAGAGACGTGCATGATGGCCTGTAAACCTGAAGTGCCCATTGTAAGGAAGTGGGTCTATTGTAGTATAGCCCTTAGGCAGGGCAGCCAAAAATTGGGAGGCTCCACATTGTCCCTGGATAGAGACGTGCATGAGGGCCTGTAAACCTGAAGTGCCCATTGGAAGGAAGTGGGTGTATTATAGTATAGCCCTTAGGCAGGGCAGCCAAAAATTGGGAGGCTCCACATTGTCCCTGGATAGAGACGTGCATGATGGCCTGTAAACCTGAAGTGCCCATTGTAAGGAAGTGGGTCTATTGTAGTATAGCCCTTAGGCAGGGCAGCCAAAAATTGGGAGGCTCCACGTTGTCCCTGGGTAGAGACGTGCATGAGGGCCTCAAAACATTAAGTGTCCATTGTCAGGAAGTGGGTGTATTATAGTATAGCCCTTAGGCAGGGCAGCCAAAAATTGGGAGGCTCCACGTTGTCCCTGGGTAGAGACGTGCATGAGGGCCTCAAAACATTAAGTGTCCTTTATCAGGAAGTGGGTGTATTATAGTATAGCCCTTAGGCAGGGCAGCCAAAAATTGGGAGGCTCCACATTGTCCCTGGATAGAGACGTGCATGATGGCCTGTAAACCTGAAGTGCCCATTGTAAGGAAGTGGGTCTATTGTAGTATAGCCCTTAGGCAGGGCAGCCAAAAAAAAATGGGAGGCTCCACGTTGTCCCTGGGTAGAGACGTGCATGAGGGCCTCAAAACATTAAGTGTCCATTGTCAGGAAGTGGGTGTATTATAGTATAGCCCTTAGGCAGGGCAGCCAAAAATTGGGAGGCTCCACGTTGTCCCTGGGTAGAGACGTGCATGAGGGCCTCAAAACATTAAGTGTCCATTGTCAGGAAGTGGGTGTATTATAGTATAGCCCTTAGGCAGGGCAGCCAAAAATTGGGAGGCTCCACGTTGTCCCTGGGTAGAGACGTGCATGAGGGCCTCAAAACATTAAGTGTCCATTGTCAGGAAGTGGGTGTATTATAGTATAGCCCTTAGGCAGGGCAGCCAAAAATTGGGAGGCTCCACGTTGTCCCTGGGTAGAGACGTGCATGAGGGCCTCAAAACATTAAGCGTCCATTGTCAGGAAGTGGGTGTATTATAGTATAGCCCTTAGGCAGGGCAGCCAAAAATTGGGAGGCTCCACGTTGTCCCTGGGTAGAGACATGCATGAGGGCCTCAAAACATTAAGTGTCCATTGTCAGGAAGTGGGTGTATTATAGTATAGCCCTTAGGCAGGGCAGCCAAAAATTGGGAGGCTCCACGTTGTCCCTGGATAGAGACGTGCATGAGGGCCTGTAAACCTGAAGTGCCCATTGGAAGGAAGTGGGTCTATTGTAGTATAGCCCTTAGGCAGGGCAGCCAAAAATTGGGAGGCTCCACGTTGTCCCTGGATAGAGACGTGCATGAGGGCCTGTAAACCTGAAGTGCCCATTGGAAGGAAGTGGGTCTATTGTAGTATAGCCCTTAGGCAGGGCAGCCAAAAATTGGGAGGCTCCACGTTGTCCCTGGATAGAGACGTGCATGAGGGCCTGTAAACCTGAAGTGCCCATTGGAAGGAAGTGGGTCTATTGTAGTATAGCCCTTAGGCAGGGCAGCCAAAAATTGGGAGGCTCCACGTTGTCCCTGGGTAGAGACGTGCATGAGGGCCTCAAAACATTGTTCCCATTGCAAAGGAGCGGGTCTCCTGTCGTTGTAATGTCCATTCTGCAAAGAATGAGCGAAAAAATTTACCACTGGGGGTATACCTGAAACAAAGGCCTAAGTATTGCAATTTGTAACGGTCATCATCATGGTGGCGCATGAGGAGAAGGAGGAGCAGTCCAGCGATTATCCAAAGTCCAGAAGTGTGTACCCATGGGTGAGTGGAGGTACATGGCAAACTTTAAATTCCGCTCTCATTTGCTGGTGGTGTGGTGAAGTCTGGCCCAATCCAACCCTTGTTCATCTTGATCAGAGTCAGCCTGTCAGCATTTTCAGTTGACAGGCGGGTGCGTTTATCTGTAATGATTCCACCTGCGGCACTAAAAACACGCTCTGACAAAACGCTAGCAGCAGGGCAGGCCAGGACTTCCAAGGCGTAGAGAGCCAATTCATGCCACGTGTGCAGCTTGGATACCCAATAATTGTAAGGCACAGAGGAATGTCGGAGTACAGTTGTTCGATCTGCAAGGTACTCCTTCAGCATCTGGGCAAACTTAGGATTTCTTGTGGTACTACCCCGCACCTCAGGGGCTGTGGTACGTGAGGGGCTGAGAAAACTGTCCCACATCTTAAAGACTGTTCCCCTACCACTGGCGGATTGGACTTGTGTCTCTCTCGGCTGTACGCCTCGGTTGTCCACTGATTCATGACCTATGCCGCTAGCGTTTTGTGAGGGGAATGCTTTGCCTACTTCCGTGACTATGGCCTTCCGGAACTGCTGCATTTTGGTTGACCTCTCCTCCACGGGAATAAGAGACAAAAAGTTCTCCTTGTAGCGTGGGTCTAACAGTGTTACCAACCAGTAATGATTGTCGGCCAAGATGTTCTTAACGCGAGGGTCACGAGACAGGCAGCTTACCATAAAGTCAGCCATGTGCGCCAGACTCTTAACAGCCAGGACTTCAGTAGCCTGACCAACAAGATGACTGAACATGCTGTCCTCCTCCTCCTCCTCCTCCTCCTCCTCCTCCTCATCTACCCTGTCCTCTGGCCAGCCACGCTGAACCGAGGATATGACTGGTGTGCATGTCATATCCTCAATTTGGCCGGAGAGTTGCTCCATGTCTTCATCCTCCTCCTCGTCATAGTCCTCCACTGCACGTTGTGATGAGACGAGGCTGGGATGTGTGTTATCATCACCCACACCCACTACTGTTTCTTGCTGCAACTCATCGCGCTCCGCCTGCAATGCATCATGTTTGTTTTTCAGCAGAGACTGTTTTAGAAGGCAGAGTAGCGGTATGGTGACGCTAATAATGGCGTCATCACCACTCACCATCTTGGTGGAGTCCTCAAAGTTTTGGAGGATGGTACATAGGTCTGACATCCATCTCCACTCCTCAGGTGTTATGTGTGGAGTTTGACCCATTTCCCGACGGCTTAGGTGATGCAGGTACTCAACAACTGCCCTCTTCTGCTCACATATCCTGACCAACATGTGCAGAGTTGAATTCCAACGCGTGGGGACATCACACACCAGTCTGTGAGCCGGAAGATGCAAACTGCGCTGAAAGCCGGCAAGGCCGGCTGAAGCAGTAGGTGACTTTCGAAAATGTGCAGACAGGCGGCGAACTTTTACCAGCAGATCAGACAGCTCTGGGTATGACTTTAGAAACCGCTGAACCACGAGGTTGAGCACATGGGCCACGCATGGAACATGTGTCAGCTGGCCTCGCCTCAAAGCCGCCACCAGGTTCCGGCCATTGTCACACACGACCTTTCCTGGCTTTAGGTTCAGAGGTGTGAGCCAGTGATCTGCCTGCTGTTTCAGAGCTGTCCACAGCTCTTCTGGATTGTGGGGTTTGTCACCTATGCAGATTAGCTTCAGCACAGCCTGTTGCCGCTTCGCCGAGGCAGTGCTGCAGTGCTTCCAGCTTGTGACTGGTGTGGAGGGTACAGTGGATGAGGATGCGCAGGAGGAGGAGGAGGCTGAAGAGCATGACATTCCGGAGCTGTAGAGTGTGGGTGAAACACTGACTGAGGTAGGGCCTGCAAACCTTGGTGTGGGAAGGACGTGTTCCGTCCCTCGCTCAGACTGGGTCCCAGCTTCCACAATATTAACCCAGTGTGCCGTCAACGAGATGTAGCGGCCTTGCCCACAAGCACTTGTCCACATGTCTGTGGTTAGGTGGACCTTGGGTGAAATAGCGTTGTTCAGGGCACGTGTGATGTTTTGTGACACGTGGTTATGCAACGCGGGGACGGCACACCGGGAGAAATAGTGGCGGCTGGGGACCGAGTAACGTGGGACAGCTGCCGCCATCAGGTCACGGAATGCTTCTGTCTCCACCAGCCTAAAAGGCAACATTTCCAGCGCAAGCAGTCGCGAAATGTTAGCATTTAGAACTGTGGCATGTGGGGTGTTGGCAGTGTATTTGCGCCTGCGTTCAAAGGTTTGCTGAATGGATAACTGAACGCTGCGCTGGGACAAGGACGTGCTTGATGATGGTGTTCTTTCTGCTTAGGCAACTGCAGGTGCAGGAGTGGAGGAGGCTTGTTCGCAGGCAGCATGGACAGGGGATTGGCTCGCATGCACAACCAGCGAAGACGTAGCAGTGACATCAGCAAGCACTGCTCCTCGACTCTGTTGTACTTCCCACAAAGTCGGGTGCTTGGCTGACATCTGCCTGATCATGCTGGTGGTGGTCAGGCTGCTAGTTTTGGTACCCCTGCTGATGCTGGCACGGCAGGTGTTGCAAATGGCCTTTTTTGAATCATCTGGATCCAACTTAAAAAACTGCCAGACTCGGGAAGACCTAACATTTGTACAGGCACCTTGTGTCGTCGTGTTGTTCCGGGGAACGGTTGCCTGACTTCTGCCTGGGGCCACCACCCTGCTTCTTACTGCCTGTTGTGATGCTACGCCTCCCTCCCCCTGTGCACTGCTGTCCTCGCTCTGCATATCCTCCTGCCAGGTTGGGTCAGTTACTGGATCATCCACCACGTCGTCTTCCTCTTCCGCACCCTGCTCCTCCTCCTGACTTCCTGACAATTGTGTCTCATCATCGTCCACCACTTGTTGAGACACGTTGCCAACTTTGTGAGAACATGGCTGCTCAAATATTTGGCCATCTGTACAGACGATCTCCTCATGACCCACTTCAATATGAGCTGGCGAGAGGCCAGAATGTGTGAATGGAAACGTGAACAGCTCTTCCGAGTGTCCAAGTGTGGGATCATTAATGTCCGAGGAGGACGTGTACTCAGCCTGGTGGTAGGAAGGAGGATCAGGTTCAGAAATGTGCGGTGCAGTATCACGGCTACTGACACTTGACCGTGTGGAAGACAGAGTGTTTGTGGTGGTGCCAATCTGACTGGAAGCATTATCTGCTATCCAACTAACAACCTGTTGACACTGGTCTTGGTTCAAGAGCGGTGTACTGCTGCGGTCCCCAAGAATTTGGGACAGGACGTGCGAGCGACTAGATGTGGCCCTTTGTTGTGGCGAAATTAGAGCTTGCCCACGACCTCGGCCTCTGCCTGCACCACCATCACGTCCACTTCCTTGTTCCTTGCCAATGCCCTTGCGCATTTTGCAATGCTGTGCACTGCTGACGTGTATATTCACTACTTGTGCGTTATATCAAAGTTTTTGGAAATTGCACAAAAGTGCACCTGTACGCTGCCACCAACAGGCACACACGTGCGGTTTTAAAAACCAAGCACGGACGCAATAAGAACCTAACAGGTTTTTTTGGGGAGCGACAATTACAGACAAGTCAGACACTATCTGGACTGTTTTACACTGTGTACACCAGCCCCAGATATGATGAAGGCTGGTATACGGTCACCACTACCCTGCCTGCCTGCCTGCCTTTATACTGGTACAATAGTCCTGACAAGGACTCTTCTGGTCACTAGCCTGTATTCAGACCTGGCTATACCCTGCCTGTATATAGCAACAATAGTCCTGAGAAGGACTCCGCTACTGTACTCCGACCTGGCTATACCCTGCCTGCCTGTATACAACTAGAATAGTCCTGAGAAGGACTTTTGGTCACACTGTTTGCAGCCCTGCAACTGAAAAAGCTATAAAGGGCCGCAAAGCTTTCCCTGAATCAGCGACACTCTCCCTGCACTGACTGTCTGGATAGCTGTGAGCAGAGCACAGCGCGCCGGCCGGTATAAAGGCTCGGTCACGCTGTGCAGGCCGGCCAATCACTGCAATTCCACAACTAACAGGGCTGTGGCATTGCAGTGGTCTGCCAGCCAATCCCTGCATGAGGGCTGGCTCTCAAAAGAGCGCCAACATGCAGAAATGAAGACCACGAGTACAGCACGAGTATCGCGAGATTACTCGGTCCCCGTCGAGCAGCCCGAGTACAGCGATACTCATGCGAGTACCGAGTAGTTACAAGCATGCTCGCTCATCACTAGTTAACACCATTGCATATCAAGTTGTGTCTAATTAAGAACTTTGTGAAGGCAATGGATAAAAAAGGCAAAATGATTCAAGTATTTAATTGATAAATTTCCAAGGATCAGTGAAGCAAAGATTAAGGAAGAAGTCTTTATTGAAACATAGATTAGTTAGAGTCTTCAAGGTGATGAGTTTCTCTATAGTTATTGCAGGGCAAGGATTAGGCTGTAGGGGTAGCATTTCCTTAGAGGTAACTAATTTTTGGGGAAACTAAAGAGCAGATAACTATGACGGGATGGTGGAAAATCTCAAAATATAAGGATCGTGACTGTAACATGTCCTAAAAGCACCAGTCCTAGCATCGCTGGAGTGGGCTTTCAATCTAAAGCCCCTGACCCATGTCTCACCTGTCACCGTCATTTTCTGTTTTCGCCTCCGCTTCTGTTGGTATCCTGTAATTTGTGACCTGCTGGCATCGTCAGTGTTTGCTGGACCGCGCCAGAGGTCACAACGTAATGCATCTTTAATTAAGCATCGTTCTAGCTCTCATAGATTTGTATTGAGAGCTTGTGACATAACTTTTGACTTCTGGCCAGTCAGAAGTTACTATAACAAGATGGCACTGTGAGACCAGAGCGACACCAAAAAAGCATGAGAGCGCTAAAGGGTAAGTATAATACAGGAGGCAGGGGACTTAGGCCGGCATCACACGCTACGATATACTGGTTGATATGTCGTCGGGGTCACGGATTCCGTGACGCACATCCGGCATCGTTAGACATATCGTGACAGCTACGAATGACTGTGATCGAGCAAAAATACTCACCTTATCGTTGCTCGTTGACACGTCGTTCATTTTCAAAATGTCAGTCCTCTTTCTGTGCTCCGGTTGTTCATAGTTCCCGAGGCAGCACACATCGCTCCGTGTGACACCCCGGGAACGACGAACACAGCTTACCTGCGTCCCGCCGGCAATGCGGAAGGAAGGAGGTGGGCGGGATGTTACGTCCTGCTCATCTCCACCCCTCCGCTTCTATTGGCCGGCCGCTGTGTGACATCGCTGTGACGCCTCCCCCTTTAGGAAGAGGTTGTTCGCCGCCCACAGCGACGTCGCCCGGGAGGTAAGTGCGTGTGACAGGGGGTTAACGACTTTGTGCGCAACGGGCAACTAATTGCCCGTGACGCACAAACGACGGGGGCGGGTACGATTGCTCGTGCGATCGCACGATGGATCATACCGTGTGACGCCGGCCTTAGAATACAAGTGCCACTTTAGGGATGAAAAACACACTGGAATAGTTCCTTAAAGATTAACTTCTTGCATTCACATCTAGACTGTGTTCTACCAAATTTTCAGTGAGCGACGAGCACGGAGAGACATTTCACCAAGATATTGCGGCTACAGAGAAAAAATATCAAAGAAAATGTAATCCCCAGCAGATTACTACTTTTAGACAATTGTAAGAGCTCATCGGGCGGCACGGTGGCTCAGTGGTTAGCACTGCAGTCTTGCAGCGCTGGGGTCTTGGGTTCAATTCCCACCAAGGACACCATCTGCAAGGAGTTTGTATGTTCTCCCTGTGTTTGCGTGGGTTTCCTCCCACACTCCAAAGACATACAGATAGGGACTCTAGATTGTGAGCCCCAATGGGGACAGTGTTGCCAATGTATGTAAAGTGCTATGGAATTAACAGCGCTATATAAATGAATAAATTATTATTATTATTATTATTATTATTATTATCCAATGCAGGAATACAGGAGACAAGCAAAAAAGAGTGAATGAGGAAAAAATTTTGTAGTGCAATGTCTGTGTTTAGAATTCACAATAATGTTTAGACTGGTTTAAGTTATTTGAATTGTTGCTAAGTTTCCTCTAAATAAATATCAAAGTATTGAAACTTTTATGCATTAATTATATGTAGCAGTAAAAGGAAAATTCTATTATATTAAACAAGAGCCAACTAAAAATTTCATTATCAGATTTTAATTCAGGAGGTCAAAATCATTAAGAAATGGCTCATTTCATAACTGAACCCGAGAACGTTTGAAAATATGTAGAAAAGTGTATCATATCTATCAAGTACAGTAAAATAAACCTATGTACAAAGTACTCCTAGGCTGCTGATAAGTGTTTGGCTTTACCCAGAAAGAAACGATATAGGATGATGAAACTTTACATTTATTCCACATATTCTCCACTGATGTCAACACACTTCTACATCATTATTTCAAGTTCTGTAAGCCTAGCAAAAAGAAAGATTTCGGTTGAGCCTCAAACCAGACATCCATAGCAGACATGGCATCAGAAATGGTGTGAAATTTGGTACCCTTGAGGTGTTTCTTCAGGTTTGGAAACAGATGATAGTCGGAGGGAGCTAGATCTGGTGAATAAGGAGGGTGGTCAACCAGCTGGAAGCCCAGGTCTGCCAGTTTTGCTGTAGTCGCTTGTACTGTGTGAGCAGAGGTGTTGTCTTGCATGAACAAGATTCCTTTAGCCAGCTTGCCACGCCTTTTGGCCTTCAGAGCTGCCTTCAATTGGTCCAAAAGTTCAATGTAATACCTTTGCATTGATGGTGGAACCCTTTTGAAGGTAGTCCACTAACAGAACGCCCTCCATATCCCAGAACACTGACGCCATCACCTTAGTGGCTGATTTTTGCACCCTGAACTTCTTTGGACGAGGATAACCACTGTGCCTCCACTCTTTTCACTGCTCCTTGTTCTCAGGGTCATACAAATAAATCTAGGTCTCATCCATAGACGATCCAGGAAGTTCTTATCAGTCCGGAAACGCTGACAAATTGACTGGGAAGTTTTCACTCGCATGCTTCTCTGATCTGTTGTCAAACATTTGGGGACCCACTTTGCAGATAGCTTCCTCATGTCCAAATGTTCATGGATAATGATACAAACACGTTCACGGGAAATCCCCATGATGTCTGCTATTGCTTTAGCTGAAATTCATCAATTCTCCAGTATGAGGTTGTGCACAGCATCGGCGATCTCCGGAACAACAACCACTCTTGGTCATCCAAGACATTTCTCATCATTGGTGCTGAAGTGGCCCGTTTTAAATTTGGCAACCCAGTTCTTAACTGTAGAATATGAAGGACATTGATCCCCCAATGTCTGCGACATATCACCGTGAATATCCTTCGTGGACTTTCCTTGCACAAACAAGAATTTTATCACTTCTCTGCTCTCAGTGGCTGTGAATATCGCATTAGGTGCCATCATTTTATTATCCCGCGTGTGTAGAAAACTGTTGCCATAAGCAACAAACACAAAATTTTGAAAACATATATTAGACACACAAAGCTTTCATGTGATGTAACATTTGTTACCATAGAAACAAAAAAAAGATCACAAAGCCAAAGACTTATCAGCAGCCCCTCATATACTACATTATTAGATGCCAGACGCTTCTAGCCGTGGCTTCTTCCAGGTGCGTTCTCATGACATAAAGTTACAGGCTGTAGGGAGGAAAAAAATTAATTTCATCCCTACAGCGGCGCTCTTAGTGTGGCGCCGCACTCCTTCAGAACGCTATTTACCAGCAGATTGATCCAATATGTGCAGGGTAATAGCATTTTATGACATTACAAGTTCACTTTTAAGTATATGGTAAATACTGAAAAAATGAGAGAAAATAATAAAGGCAAAATTGATATATATTTTTTTCTTATCCTAATTCTTAAAAAAAAAAAAAAGCCAAATATGTTACATATCCCAAATTGACACACATAAGACCTACATCTCCTTCAACCAAAGGCCCTCACACAACTTTGTAGCTTAATTAAAAATATTACGGTTATTTGACGGTAGCTGCATAAATAAATATATGTGCAGAATAAAGATACCACATTACTTATATTGCATTCTGAATGCAAAAAAAAAAAATAAACTAAAAAACATTGGCAGAATACTGTTTTTGGCTTATTTTACCTTTTAAAAACTGCACAAAAAGTGATCAGAGTCTTATGTACTCCAAATATACCAATGAAACTTTCAATCCCCCCTCAAAAGGAAACTCTTATATGTGGTTGATGAACTATAAAAAAGTTATAGTTGTGAGAAAATATCAACATAGGATAAAAAGGCTTCATTTACATTAACTCATTTGTTTTTGTGCAAAAGTAGTAAAACACAAAAAATATACAAGCTTGGTATTGCCGTAATCATAGTGCTTTGCTGAATAAATACAGCATGATATGTATTCTGCACTTGCTGTTTTTTCACATTTGCCCCCAGAAAGCTAATAAAAATTAGTTGTGTAAGCTATAAATTTTCCAAAAAGTCCGGTTCCCTCCAGTCACGTACTGGACTGAAATTTCTGGAGTACAGAATGCGAGAGCTAGTCATGAATTAGATGAGCTATGACATCCCACATCCGTTTCCCAAACCAGATCTGCCCATTTTGTCTGAGCTGGGAGACACTGGCATGAAAACGACAAAAACACTAAATGTAGGCACAACTGCAAGTTTTTGTTTTTTACTTTCGTTCTTCCGAGAGCCTTAACTTTTTTATTTTTCCGGGCTTGTTTTTTGAGGGACGAGTTGTAGTTTTAAATGAAACCATAAGATTTACCATATAGTGTACTGGAACGCAGCAAAAAAATTTCAAGTGTGGAAAAACTGCAAAAAAAGTGTGATCGCACAATAGTTTTTGGGATATTTTATTCACTGTGTTCACTATATGGTAAAACTAATGTATGAGTGTGATGCCTGAGGTCGGTGCGAGTTTGTAGACACCAAACATGTATAGGTTTACTTTTATTTAAGGGGTTAAAAAAAATTCACAAGCTTGTCCAAAAAAAAGTGGCGCAAGTTTTGCACGATTTTCCGAAACGCGTAGTGTTCTCATTTTTCTATGGCTATGTTCTATAGCTCAGTGATGGCTTTTTTTTTGCGTCTCGAGCTGACGTTTTTAATGGTACCTTTTTTTGAGCAGATGCTACATTTTGATCGCCTGTTATTGCATTATGCGCAAAATTTGCGGTGACCAAAAAATGTACTTTTGGCATTTGGAATTTTTTCACCACTACGCCGTTTACCGATCAGGTTAATTGATTTTATATTTTGATAGATTGGGCATTTCTGAACGCGACGATACTAAATATGTGTATATTTTTTATTTTTTAAAGCCTTTAATTTTCAATGGGGGGAAAGGGGGGTGATTTGAACTTTAAGGTTTTTTATTTTATTTAATTTTTTAAAACTTTTTTTTTATTTTACTAGTCCCCCTAGGGGACTACATGGATCAGCAATCTGATCGCTCTGCCATATCTGCTGATCACAGCTACAGAGCTGAGATCTGTAGATATGCTGCTTTACTTTCAATGCCGACACTATTCCGGCATTGAGAGCAAGTGACTCCTGTTAGCTACAGGCGTCATCACATTACCCTGTGCTACCATGGCAACCACCAGAAGTCACGTGATCACATCACATGACTTCCGATGGGGGCGGGGTAAGTCAGCATAATGGTGGCAAGCATATATTTCTCGCTGCCAGATTTTGGCAGCGAGATGTGAGGGGTTAATAGTTGCGGGTGGAGGCGATTCCACTCGCGACTAGCAGGCACACATGTTAGCTGTTGAAATTAGCTGATATGTTCGCGGATTAACCTCACACGATCCAAGATGGATATCTATGTCCTGGTTTTTAAGAAATGATTCAAATAATTCAAAAGCTTAAAAAGCACAGAATAAAATGCATGGAAAAAAGTGGGAAAAACCATTGGGTTGCAAGATTCCCCAATTTAAGAAAGATATCGATATATTGCAGCAAGTCCAGACAACCAAGATAGTAGAAGGTCTGCGCAACATGTCATTTGAAGAGCGGCTAAAAGAACTATTAATGTTTAGTTTGCAAAAGAGAAGGCAGAGAGGAGACTTAATAGCAATATACAAATATCTGAAAGGAAGTCACAGTGCAGAGGGAACCACCCTATTCTCATTAGCACAAGGAAGTACAACAACCAATGGGCTGAAACTAAAAGGAAGGAGATTCAGATTAGACAATAGGAAAAACGTTCTGACAGTGAGGGCAGTCAGGGAGTGGAACAGGCTATTACGGGAGGTGGTGAGCTCTCCATCAATAGAAATCTTCAAGAGGAAGCTGGATAAACATATAGCTGGGATGATTTAGGAAAACCTGCAGTCGCAGAGGGTTTGGATCCGATGTCCCTTGAGGTCCCTTCCAATTCTATCGTTCTATGATTCTATGATAACTATTGGTTTCAGCGCAGCACTGCAGGCTCAGTAATCTTAAGGGCTTGCTCACGAGTGTGTAAATAGGACTAGTACAATCTGATAAAAAAATGGGATTGCACTCCGTCCAATTTTATTCAATGAGATGGTGCTGATCTGTGCTCTTTTTCTTCTCAACTGTTGAATACATTTTAGAAAAAAAACAAAACGCAGCTGTGCACTGCCACATTGAATAACACTGGTCCAAGTGCAACCCTATTTTGTATAAGATTGCACTTATCTGACTTGTATGCTAGTGTGAGTGAGCCCTTATTATCACAAAGATTTAACAGAAAACCGCATCAATGTTTTGTCGTTAGGGGGTATATGAAAACCTCAGACTACATGCACAGCTGGGTCTCTCTAGCGATGACTTTTTGAAGCCCTAAGAATTCAGTCATCCTTGGAATATGAGTCCGGATATGAAGTCCTTGCTTTGTCAGCTTGGAACAGGATTTTTATTTCATATTATATATTGGATGTTGCCGGTCTCCAGGAAAGCAGCTTGTGATGTGTTTCTTCTCCCTGCCTGTTATGCGCCTTGCACCCATAGTGACAGCTGCGGTACATACTTGCTTCATGACTCGGGGGTTAGCTCACCTCTGATAAGGACAATGGTATATCATGTGAAGTGACTGCCAAACTAGTGCTTGTCTGCCCCGATAAAGCATCAACTTCTTTCCGTTTTGTTAAGCCCATTCATTCTGCAATCTGGTTCAGAATTTTTAGCTAAGACACAATGGGTCCATAAGATAGGAAAGATATAAACGTTTTAACTATAGCTCCCATACTCTTATGCTTAAGACTAAGCAAACTAGAAATTGTGAACGGAGTCATCTAGTCTCAGTATGAATAATCCTGACTGGATATGCTGTCTTTGTGAATTTTTGATTTGTGCCGAAAACGGTTCCATGACAGGTTCCAGGCAACTTTCCCATCAGATCTTGTAAACGTCCGACCTAATGTACAGAATGGGAGGACTAGCCAGCACTACAGGGAAAAAAATTATCCGGAGTGTTTCTTTAATGGATATTGGAGTCACTACTTTCAGTATGTCAGTGATTTCCTTACATAAACTGAGAGGCAACATAACGACAGAGGCAATAGAAACATAACAGGAAACGTGCGAACAAACGTTTGCAGAGAAATCCTGAGCAAATGCAAAGCAGATGAAAATGAATGGTGAAACACTCTCCATGTATAAACACTGCACTGACAGGTATAATACTAGAAATGGATTCTTGCAATCCCAAATTATCTGGCAAATACTTTCTTCTCAGATGAAAAATATGCTTTACAAAAATGAGAATCAACTATAAGCCAAGTGTATCATTTTTTTTATATGATCTATAAACAATGCATACAGTTGTCACGAGTTTGCTGGTTTTATTTTTTTGCCTCCTTCGTATCGTCACATACAAAAGTTTTAACTGGACACAAATTTTGGTTCTCATCTAGATTGCTGCTATGGTTGAGATATTTGTCATATGAATTAACTCTAGATTGCAAATGTACATCAACTATTTAACAGATCAAAGATTTCACAGAGAAGAGTTCAACTGTTGTGAAGAAGGCTTCATGGTGCCCAAGAAACTTGGCCAGCAAGTGCCAGAAGAATATCCGAAAGATGATTCAGCTATGGCCGTGGGCCACAGCCGGCACTATGGCTGTTCCAGTCTGACCCCCAGACCGAAATAGAAAAAGGGATGAAAACAGTGGAGCGCAGGTCGCATCATGCCCTCCACTGCTGGGCCGCTGCTCACACCCACCGCGCGATGCCACCGCTATATGCATCCTCCAATGAGGCACCAAACACGATGTCAACACATAAGCATGTCTGCTGTGGGGAGGGTGAGTGCAGCAAAGTGTCGGGAAACGAGAGCGAGGTGAGCATGTGTTTTTTCTGTCATACATGTATGGGCTCATACTGTATATAGGGGCTCTGTGGGGCTCATAAAGTATATCTAAGACTATGTGAGGCTCATAAAGTGTATGGGAGGCTATGTGAGGGCTTATAAAGTATGTAGGAGGCTATAAGAGGGCTCATTAAGGATGTAGGAGACTATATGGGACTCATTCTGTATAGAGGAAGCTGTGTGGGGTTCATGCTGTATATAGGAGGCTATGTGAGGGCTCATAAAAATACAGTAGGTACGGAAAGTATTCAGACCCCTTTACATTTTTGACTCTTTGTTTCATTGCAGCCATTTGGTAAATTCAAAAAAGTTCATTTTTTTCTCATTAATGTACACTCTGCACCCTATCTTGTCAGAGAACAAACAGAAATGTAGAAATGTTTGCAAATGTATTAAACAAGAAAAACTGAAATATCACATGGTCATAAGTATTCAGACCCTTTGCTCAGACACTCATATTTAAGTCACATGCTGTCCATTTCCTTGTGATCCTCCTTGAGATGGTTCTACTCGCTTATTGGAGTCCAGCTGTGTTTAATGAAACTGATAGGACTTGATTTGGAATAGCACAAACCTGTCTATATAAGACCTCACAACTTACAATGCATGTCAGACCAAATGAGAATCATGAGGTCAAAGGAACTACCCAAGGAGGTCAGAGACAGAAGTGTGGCAAGGCACAGATCTGGCCAAGGTAACAAAATAATATCTGCATTACTCAAAGTTCCTAAGAGCACAGTGGCCTCCATAATACTTAAATGGAAGAAGTTTGGGACCACCAGAACTCTTCCTAGACCTGGCCATCCAGCCAAACTGAGCAATCATGGGAGAAGATCCTTAGTGAGAGAGGTAAAGAAGAACCCCAAGATCACTGTGGCTGATCTCCAGAGATGCAGTAGGGAGATGGGAGAAAGTTGCACAGTCAACTATCAATGCAGCCCTCCACCATTTGGGCCTTTATGGCAGAGTGGCCCGACGGAAGCCTCTCCTAAGTGCAAAACATATGAAAGCCCACATAGAGTTTGCCAAAAACACATGAAGGACTTCCAGACTATGAGAAATTAGATTCTCTGGTCTGATGAGACGAAGATAGAATTTTTTGGTGATAATTCTAAGCAGTATGTGTGGAGAAATACAGGCACTACTCATCACCTGCCCAGTACAATCTCAACAGTGAAACATGTTGGTGGCAGCATCATGCTATGGGGGGTGTTTTTCAGCTGCAGGGACAGGACGACTGGTTGCAATTGAAGGAAAGATGAATGCGGCCAAGTAGTACAAAGATATTCAGGAAGAAAACATTTTCTAGAGTGCTCTGGACCTCAGACTTGGCCGAAGGTTCACCTTCCAACAAGACAATGACACTAAGCACACAGCTAAAATAGCAAAGGAGTGGCTTCAGAACAACTCTGTGACCATTTTTGACTTGCCCAGCTAGAGCCCTGACCTAAACCCATTTGAGCATCTCTGGAGAGACCTGAAAATGGCTTTCCTTCAACGTTCACCATCCAACCTTATAAAACTGGAGAGGATCTGCAAGGAAGAATGGCAGAGGATCCCCAAATCCAGGTGTGAAAACTTGTTACATCATTCCCAAGAAGACTCATGGCTGTACTAGCTCAATACTGAGCAAAGGGTGTGTATACTTATGACCATGTGATATTTCTGATTTTCTTGTTTAATACATTTGCAAACATTTATACATTTCTTGTTTTTTTTCTGTCAAGATGGGGTGCAGAGTGTACATTGAGAAAAAAATGAACATTTTTGAATTAGCCAAATAGCTGCAATGAAACAAAAAGTGAAAAATTTAAAGGGGTCTGAATACTTTCCCTACCCACTGTATGTAGGATGCTATCTTAGAGCTCATAATGTATATATGAGGCTAAATGGGGATCCTGCTGTATATAGGAAGCTACCGTGTTTTTCCAAAAATAAGACCTCCCCCAAAAATAAGCCCTAGCAGGGATTTTCAGCATTTTCGGAGCAAGGCTTAAATATAAGCCCTCCCCCGAAAATAAGCCCTAGTCCCGGATCAATAATGAAGTGTCCGTGCAGCTAAAAAAGTTACAGATACTGCAGGACACTTCATATTATACACAGCGGCACCCTGCAATCACTCACCCGACACTGAGCAGCAGGACCTGCAGTGATGCACACATCAGCTCAGACACACACAGACACACAATCAGATCACACACACCAGATCTCACACACAAACATCGGATCCCACACACATCGGATCGCATACACACTCACCTCATCCAGTGACACCGATCTCTTCTCGCCGGGAGAATCCTGAGAGGCAGTGCGGTGCAGCGCGACGAACAGGACCTGCGGCCGGACACGTGACTTGCTCTCATTCCTTGCTGCCGTAAGTGATGGATGTGATGTGAGTGTGTGTGTGTGTGTGTGTGTGTGTGTGATTTGCTGTGTGTGTCTGCAATCGGCTGTGTGTGTGTCTACGATCGACTGTTTTTCTGCGATCGGCTGTGTGTGTCTGCGTTCGGATGTGTGTGTCTGCGATCGGATGTGTGTATCTGTGATCGACTGTGTGTGCCTGTGATCGGCTGTGTGTATCTGTGATCGGCTGTGTGTGCCTGTGATAGGATGTGTGTATCTGATCGGCTGTGTGTGCCTGTGATAGGATGTGTGTATCTGTGATCGGCTGTGTGTGCCTGCGATCGGATGTGTGTGCCTGCGATCGGATGTGTGTGATCTGCTGTGTGTATCTGCGATCTGCTGTGTGTGTATCTGTGATCGGCTGTGTGTATCTGTGATCGGCTGTGTCTGCCTGCGATCTGCTGTGTGTGATCTGCTGTGTATATCTGCGATCTGCTGTGTGTGTTTGCCTGTGATCGGCTGTGTGTATCTGTGATCGGCTGTGTGTGCCTGCGATCTGCTGTGTGTGATCTGCTGTGTATATCTGCGATCTGCTGTATGTGATCTGCTGTGTATATCTGTGATCTGCTGTGTGTGTGTGTGTGTGTGAGTGAAATCTGCTGTGTGTGATCTTCTGTGTGTGTCAGCTAGCAGCAGGGTAGGACAGCGTGCAGCACAGACCGGAGATCACAGGAGGACCTGGGAACCACGCAGACGTCCTGGTCTGGTGAGTATGAGTCTCTTGGGAAGTGGGGGGGGGTCTGCTTTTTTGGGGTGTAAACTTACCCCCAACCGTGTTTCTCCAAGAATAAGACCTCCTCCAAAAATAAGCCCTAGTGCTTTTTTGGGGGGCAAAAAAAATATAAGACAGTGTCTTATTTTTGGAAAAACACGGTATGTGGGGTTCATGCTATATATAAAGAGGCTATATGAGCGCTCATAATGTATATACGAGGCTATGTAGGGCTCATAATGTACATAGTAGGCTATATGGGTCTCAAAGTATATAGGAAGCTATGTGGGGCTCATAATGTACGTAGAAAACTATGTGAGGGTCATAATGCATCTAGGAGGCTATGTGGGGCTCATAATGTGTATAGGAGTCTATGTGGGGATCATAATGTATATAGAAGTCTATGTGGGGCTCATAATGTATATAAGAGACTATGTGCGGCTCATAATGTTTATAGGAGGATATGTGGGGCTCATGCTACATATATGAGGTTATCTGACATTAAATCAGAATAAACCTTTCCCATTTTCGGTCAATTAGGAACCAAACTTGTTTATATTTGTTAAATGGCAGAATGAGACAGAATTCTTAAGGCATTTTATTACTTTCTGCAAAGTCAAAAGTTTACATATATTTCATTAGTATTTGGTACCATTGCCCTTAAACTGTATGACTTGAGTCAAACGTTTTGGACATCCTTCCACAAGTTCCTTACAATAGTTGGTAGGAATTTGGACCCACTCCTCCTGACAGAACTAGTGTAACTGAGCCATGTTTGTAGGTCGCCTAGCTTTATTTAGATTTCATGTCAGATAGTGAATAAAAAATTCACATTTGTCTTTTTAGATAGTGTATGTAAACTTCTGGTTTCAACTGTATATAGGAGGCTATGTGAGGGCTCTTATTGTATTTAGGAAATTATGTGAGGAGCTCATATTGTATATAAGAGACTGTGGGGCACACAGGGGGACACATAAAGAGTGGTATCAGCACTGCAGGGGCAAATGTGCACGGGGAAGGGGTGGGTGGCTAAATAATGGGTGGGGACCATTTTTGGGCAGAAACTACATTAGGAGATAACACTGTTGTGTCCAGTAGAACCTCTTAAAAGAGAACCTGCCAGCACAATTTTGTAAAGAAAAGACATGGCTGTAATGAAGATGTAATACTGAGCAAATGTATTCCTTTGGTGAAGAAATCCATTTTGTGGTTCTTCTTTAATCAACATTTGAAGTTTTCTTCTAATTAAATCCATTTTGTGGTTCTTCTTTAATCACCATTTGAAGTTTTCTGCTAATTACATTTTGGTGCACAGGCCTATCTGTACATTGTGTTTTCTCCTCCCTGTCTGTGATTCCCCGGCCCCTGTGCCTGTCTCCTTTCTATGAATGACAGGTCACTGCTGATATTTCAAAGAGAAGAAGCAGGTCATTCGCAGACCGGAGGCAGGCAGAGGCAGGCAGAGGGGCTGGGGAATCACAAACAGGGAGGAGAAGACCCGATGTACAGGCCAGCCCCTGTGCACCGAAATCTAATTAGCAGAAAATGTGAAATGCTCATTAAAGAAGCAACAAAGCAGATATAGTCACCAAAGGTATCAATTTAATCTGTGTAACAGTGTCACAACAGTCATGTTTTTACATTACAAAATAATGATGACAGGTTACCTTTAATGATGGTGTGCTGGGAATCTTGTCCGTTGATTTCTGAGCACGTGTCCAATTGTGAAAACATGAACTCCACATTAATGTCCATAAATCTCCAAGGTAGCAGCTGGAGTTAGGTTTTCCATTAAATGCTGAAACTGTAACTCAAGTTTTCCATAAAATGTGTTTTAAACACAGAGAAAGAGAAAATATCACTTGTGTCTGGATGTCAACAAACACATATGTTATTTAGGAGAATTAGCAGATTAAAGGATTAATAGTTAGGAAGAACAGCTGACCCAGGATGCAATGCCCAATTCTTTAAAAGCAGGACCTATATTCACATGCTAGTGCCAGACAACATCTTGTGTCCTTAAGTGATGTTATCTCCTTATGATAACAACAAGAAGGGTATTGTAAGCTCTCATGGACCATAGAAGATGAATTATTTCCTGCATAAGAAGATGGCTCTCCTATACTTTGGTTGTATCCTCAATTTTTTCCTCACAGTGACTGTATACCTAATCTATATGTTCAGCCATTGGCACTTTCTTTGGAGAAACCTGCTGGAAAGCAGTCACTTAACATTTACATAGAACACAAAAGCATTAAACCGATCCCCTACAGAGCGGGCAGATGTCATATTCATTAATCTTCTCCTAAGAGTGACACAAAGGATGTGAGGAGACAGTTCTCAAACCTTCTTTAAATGACATGTGATTGTTACATAGCTTATACCAAATGTATTGTAGACATAAAGGGAGTCTGTCAGCTGATTTTTGCAATGTAAGCTGAGGACAGCATGCTGTAAGGGTTAAAAACCAAAAAGCAACTATTCATCTCTTATCAGTGTGTGTGTAATTGTTTCCGTA
Source organism: Anomaloglossus baeobatrachus (assembly GCF_048569485.1). Lineage (NCBI taxonomy): Eukaryota > Metazoa > Chordata > Amphibia > Anura > Aromobatidae > Anomaloglossus > Anomaloglossus baeobatrachus. The sequence goes on from NC_134356.1 coordinate 188,146,954, forward strand.
AACTATCACCTACTATGCTATTATTATTACAGGTCTAGCAGCTCACTTGCAATGCAGTTGACACACAGTCAATACACAAGCTCTATGGAGAGCCTGCTGTGGGCGGGACAGCTCTGCTGTGTTCCTGAATCTAAATTATTTTATTATTTCAGAAGGTTGCACCCAGTAATCTATGTGATACACCGTTGGAATCAGAATCTCTTTGCCTACATTATATTGCTGTCAGATTAGAGACAAATATATAGACAGACATACAGACAGAGCAACAAACACATAGATAGAACGACAGACATATTGTGATGCTAGTCAATACACGGGCAAGTCGAAAAGCAGGATAGTCATATGTTCCGTGGGAAGGTACGAGGAGCAAGTTACGGGGATAAAGTACAGTAACGCTGGCACACTCCAAAATGAAAACGTGGTACAATGTGTGTCTGCAGGTGATTTTTATTGCAAAGGCAAAAATGTAAACAAAAAAACGAAGTTTCGGCACAGGGAGCCTTTCTCAAGGTTGTGTATCTAAGAACAGGTGATAAAGCATGACATGTGTCTTACGAGAACATATGCTTGCTATGGACTTTGCCTGTTATTGCAATCACATATAGCTAAAGAAAAAATGATTCAGCCAATATGTTGTTGCAGACTTCGATGCAGTCCTTAGGAACCAACTTCCACCAATGGACCAAATAATGAGTGGATTGAGACTATAATAGGAACCATAGGTGACAGGGCTGCCTGTGAAACATTAGTGTTTGCTTAGTATGTTTAGGGCCCAGACAGAGTCCTGGGTGATTTAAATACGTTCTCAAGTGAATGGATTCCTAATAGACAGAATCCCTTGGATTTCACGAGTATACATTGGATGTCAGAGCTCACAATCAGGTCATATATGAGAGGAACAGGGTCAGCCTGCTTGTGTTTGTTTAGAAGGCTGTTGGGGATACCTAATGATAAGGTGTCCCAGTGAGCAGTAGGTATGCATGCCTTTAGTTCAGGACCGTGGCAGGGAATAAAGTAAGTCACAACAGACATACAGACAGGACAACAGACACTAGACAGCTGACATCAAACCCAACTACCATTATCCTGATAGTCAACGCACCAGAGCAATTGGAAAGAGCTCAGGAGATATGCCAGAATTGGCGCATCTAATGTGAGGCGTCACTTCTGGGGCGGCTGCAAGCTGGTATTTTTAGGCTGTGAAGGGCCCAATAACTATTGACCCTCCCAGCTTGATAATATCAGCTCACAGCTGTCTGTTTTAGCTTTCCTGGTTATTAAAAATAGTGGGATACCAATTAATTTATATTTATTATTTATTTAATCATAAAAAGCTGTCCGATAAGCTTCACAGGTTGCAATTATATTATATTCAGAAATAGCAGTTGCACTCAATTAACTTGAGTGCAACTGCTATTTTTGAATATTGTATGTCATGTTCAGTATGCACCAGTTCAGACTATGAGATTAGGAAGTGCCAGGAATTTCTTCTACTTTGCAATTTTATTATATGTCTGGAGGTTGTGCAATTATATGAATGTGTAAATGTCTGTATTTCTATATGTGTATATCTATGTCTAGATAAAATATATCTTTGTACCATGTTAGCCAGTAGAGATAAAAAAAAAAAAATGTTTTAAAGAACTGAGAGTCCTCAGTGGTTGATACCTTTTAATAACTAACTGAATAGATGGTAATATATACAGTCATATGAAAACGTTTGGGCACCCCTAATAATGTTAACCTTTTTTCTTTATAACAATTTGGGTTTTTTCACAGCTATTTCAGTTTCATATATCTAATAACTGATGGACTGAGTAATATTTCTGGATTGAAATGAGGTTTATTGTACTAACAGAAAATGTGCAATCCGCATTTAAACAAAATTTGACCGGTGCAAAAGTATGGGCACCTCAACATAAAAGTGACATTAATATTTTGTAGATCCTCCTTTTGTAAAAATAACAGCCTCTAGTCGCTTCCTGTAGCTTTTAATGAGTTCCTGGATCCTGGATGAAGGTATATTTGACCATTCCTGTTTACAAAACAATTCCAGTTCAGTTAAGTTTGATGGTCGCCAAGCATGGACAGCACGCTTCAAATCATCCCACAGATGTTCAATGATATTCAGGTCTGGGGACTGGGATGGCCATTCCAGAACATTGTAATTGTTCCTCTGCATGAATGCCTGAGTAGATTTGGAGCGGTGTTTTGGATCATTGTCTTGCTGAAATATCCATCCCCTGCGTAACTTCAACTTCGTCACTGATTCTTGTACATTATTGTCAAGAATCTGCTGATACTGAGTTGAATCCATGCGACCCTCAACTTTAACAAGATTTCCGGTGCCGGCATTGGCCACACAACCCCAAAGCATGATGGAACCTCCACCAAATTTTACTGTGGGTAGCAAGTGCTTTTCTTGGAATGCCGTGTTTTTTTGCTTCCATGCATAACGCCTTTTTGTATGACCAAACAACTCAATCTTTGTTTCATCAGTCCACAGGACCTTCTTCCAAAATGTAACTGGCTTGTCCAAATGTGATTTTGAATATCTCAGGCGACTCTGTTTGTGGCGTGCTTGCAGAAATGGCTTCTTTCGCATCACTCTCCCATACAGCTTCTCCTTGTGCAACGTGTGCTGTATTGTTGACTGATGCACAATGACACCATCTGCAGCAAGATGATGCTGCAGGTCTTTGGAGGTGGTCTGTGGATTGTCCTTGACTGTTCTCACCATTCTTCTTCTCTGCCTTTCTGATATTTGTCTTGGCCTGCCACTTCTGGGCTTAACAAGAACTGTACCTGTTTTCTTCCATTTCCTTACTATGTTCCTCACAGTGGAAACTGACAGTTTAAATCTCTGAGACAATTTTTTGTATCCTTCCCCTGAACAACTATGTTGAATAATCTTTGTTTTCAGATCATTTGAGAGTTGTTTTGAGGAGCCGATGATGCCACTCTTCATAGGAGATTCAAATAGGAGAACAACTTGCAAGTGGCCACCTTAAATACCTTTTCTCATGATTGGATACACCTGCCTATGAAGTTCAAAGCTCAATGATGTTACGAAACCAATTTAGTGCTTTAGTAAGTCAGTAAAAAGTAGTTAGGAGTGTTCAAATCAAGAAATTGATAAGGGTGCCCATACTTTTGCACCGGTCAAATTTTGTTTAAATGCAGATTGCACATTTTCTGTTAGTACAATAAACCTCATTTCAATCCAGAAATATTACTCAGTCCATCAGTTATAGCTGTTGCAAAAACCCAAATTGTTATAAAGAAAAAAGGTTAACATTAATAGGGGTGCCCAAACTTTTTCATATGGCTGTAGCAAGCTTTCGAGACTACTCAGGTCTCTTCATCAGGCTCAGTATAATACAAAATCTGAAGAGTCACATATTTATACACAACAGGACATGGAATAGAGCAGTAAATAAGACAAGTTATGTGAAGCAGAACTATCAGTATGTGGAGCGCACAATCAGTTGTGGCAGTAAATATTGCAGCAGTTCATAGATAAGGAGTGTGAATGTTTTATTGACCTCTGATTGAGGTCTGGTCTAGAGTTGTGATGCCCCCAGATGCTCTGAAGAGCACATTTTTTAATTGATGTGAAAAGTGATGTGTCAAAGGTCTTCATAAGTTTGTATTCCCAGAGTCTTCTGTCTCTCTGGGATTTGAATATTCCTTTCAATACCAGCAATTTCATGTCCATGATGCTGTGGTCTGGTTTACAAAAATGTTTGGCCACAGGTAGAGCTATCCTTTTTTCTCTAACTGTGCGGTGATGAGAATTCATCCTTGTTCTGAGCTGTTGTCCTGTCTCCCCTACATACAGACCCCCAGTTAGACATTTGGTACATATAATTAAGTACACCACATTGGTTGTGGTGCAGCTGAAGGTACCTGGGATCTTGTAGTCCTGATGTGATCTGGGAATCTTTATCTTGTCCGTTGTCAATATTAATAGACAGGTCTTACATTTTTTCTGGTTGCAGGGAAATGTTCCTGTTGGTGTTGGAGAGGACAGGGAGCTTCTGACAAATGATGCATCTTAGATTTGGGGGCTGTCTAAAACACAGAAGTGGGGGGTCTGGAAAAATATATTTTAATTGGGCATCTTTTTTCAGTAATGGTTGTAGTTTCTGTGCAGCTCCTCTTAACACCTCCAGATTTGGATTGTAGGTGATCACAAGAAGTACCCGGTTGTTTTCTTCTTTAGTTTTATAATGTAGAAGATGGTTTCTTGATATTCTGGTGGCTCTTGTAATCTGGTTTTCAATGGTTCTTGGATGGTAGCCTTGATTCAAAAAGGTCTTTCTGAGGCCCTCAAGGTGATTATCTCTGTAGTGTTGGAACATATCCAATTGTATCTGATGGCCTGACTTTACACAATAGAGTTTGTGTTTTGGATGAAAACTGTCCCATTTCAGGTATGTTGGACGGTCAATTGGCTTCTGGTACAGGTATGTCTATATTTCCCTGTTCCGTAGTTTGATGATGGTGTCCAAAAAGTTGATTTCAGTGCAGGAGTAGTTGAGTGTTAAGTTGATGGTGGGATGAAACTGATTAAAGTGCTCATGGAAGATCTTCAGCTGCTGCTCAGACTGTCCAGATGATTAAAATATCGTCGATGTAATGGTAGTAGGCCAGAGGCCTGAAAGGACAAGAGGATAAAAAGTCACTTTCAAGCTTGGCCATGAAAAGATTTGCATAATGTGATGCCATTTTGCTTCCAATTGCAGTCTCAGTCTCATGTAGATATATGTTATTATCAAATGCAAAGTAATTGTGGGTTAGGATGAATTTTGTAAGCTTCACTACAGAATTGGCATCAGTTCATGTATTTTCCAGGAACACTTTGCAGGCATTCAATCCATCCTGGTGTGGAATATTCGAGTACAAAGATTCCACATCCATGGTGGTGAGGATGGTTCCCTCTGGTAGAGGACCTATTGCTGATAGTTTTTCAATAGGTCAGTTGTGTCCTGGATGTAGCTGGTTGTATCCCTTACTAGGGGTTTAAGAATACCCTCTACCCATCCAGAGACTTGTTCAGTGAGGGTGCCCACACATGAAATGATGAGTCTTCCTGGATTACCAGATTTGTGAATTTTGGGAAGCATGTAGAATGTGCTTATTCTTGGACTTGCCGGTATCAGTTTAACAGCTCTTAAAGGGAACCTGTCACCACTTTTTTGGCGTATAAGCTGTGGCCACTACCACTGGGCTCTTATATACAGCTTTCTAACATGCTGTATATAAGAGCCCAGGCTACTGTGAGAACATAAAAAACACTTTATAATACTTACCTAACGGTTGCTCGGTTGGCCAGATGGATGTTTCCATTGTCCGGTGCCGGCGCCGCCTTTTTCGGCCATCTTCATCCTCCTTCTGACTCCTGCATCCTACGTCATACACACTCGCCGGTCCTGCACAGGCGCACTACAATACTTTGATCTGCCCTGCTCAGGGCAGATCAAAGTGCGCCTGCTCAGGAACTGAATGCCGGCGAGTGTGGATGATGTCGGACGCCTCATGCACGGCGGCTAGAGAAGGAGGACGAAGATGGCCGATAGAGGCGGTGTCGGCACCGGAGAATGGGGACGCCCATCTGGCCAACTGAGCGACCCCCGAGCGAACTGAGCGGTAAGTATTATAAAGTGTTTTTTATGTTCTCACAGTGGCCTGGGCTCTTATATACAGCATGTTAGAATGCTGTATATAAGAGCCCGGTGGTGGTGGCCGCTGCTTATACACCAAAAAAGTGGTGACAGGTTCCCTTTAAGGATTTGTCAGTCAGGCAAGAGTTCACCTTGTTTAGTTCCATGTCGTAGTCCTGTGTAGGGTCAGACTCCCATTTTTTATAGTAGTGTGTGTCCATCAGTTGTCTGTGTGCTTCCTTCATGTAGTCTGATTTGTTCATCATGAATATTGCACCTACCTTGTCTGCAGGTTTAATGATGATTTCTTTGTTGGTTCCCAAAGATTCTATGGCCCTTCTCTCCTGGGCACTGATGTTGGATGGTTGCCTCCTGTGTGTGTCTAGGATAGTGGATTTTACTATCTATTTTATTTATATCTATTTATCTATCTGTCCAAAGGCGCTAGAAAAACACAGGTGAAAAACACCTGCAAAAAAGCTTTGAAAACTCGCATTTTTCCTGCCCCAGAAATGGTGGAGATTTCTGCATCCAAATACTCAAGGTGTGAACATATCCTAAGCCCAATTCATCAAAGATTCTTCGCCACCATTTTGATAATTTGCTAAAGGTTGTGCAATAATTTTGAGATTTTTGTTGTTTTCAAGCCAGATTTGCCCAGCTCCGATAAAATGGGTGGAACTGAGTCAAAAGGGGGAGGGTGACGCTCACCTACTTTACACCAGAAATCTTACTCCAGTCCCTGACTTTTTAGTCATGTCTGATTCACTAAGAGCCATTGGTCTATTAAGTAATCCAATCCGACTCCCGCATGCCCCCTCATCAAGACTAGCATAAAGAAGCAGGTCTTGATGAATCTGGGCTATAGTCCGCAACGCATATTGTCAAAAAAAGCTGCAACATTTCAAAGTAGAATTGTGGACTACAAGCCACACAAGGCTATTTATTTTTCATTACAAAGAAAAGTCACAGATAGAGGTAAAAAATAACTGGTTGTAGACTTAAAGGAGCTGAAAAAGGACTCATTACCAAATTGTTTTAAGGCCTATGTATCTGTCTGATTGCATATTGCTTATCTGATATCTATGGGATAAAATTGCAAAAAGATGCTGGCTCCACTAACATTTCTCAAAATTTGTGCATGCAAAAAATCACTCGCGGGAAACATTTGCACAAAAAGTCTGCGACTTTCAGTTAGTGAACTGGCTGCAAATATCTGGAAAAAAAATATCACACACACAATGACGAGCATGAAATAAAAATCAATCAACAAGAGAACACATAAAATAGACTTAAAAAAAGAAGCAATTTAAAAGAACAATGTGAAAGAATTCAACAAAAGGATAAAGCAAAAAAAAAAGTCACAAATGCAATAATGAATGACGGCCCAAAAGTCTGTTATTTTCCTTTTAATTGGGACAAAGTTGTCTTTAGACAGCAAGAGAATAGTGCCACATAGTGGCCAGTAATGGAAAACCTGCTGTTGAGTGGAACATAATTTTAAGAACATAGCCGCATAGCTATGGATGTAACAGTGGGGTAATGTAATGTCGAGCCTTGATTTACTGTGATATTCAGCATCTGAATACATCATATAATTTTACATGCCATGTGGTGGTGGTTATGAAGATGATGCATAAACATAAAATGAAGCATTGTAGTGAAGAGACCTCAGTGACCTTTCAGTAAGGAAACATAGTTTTCGAGTGAGATATTTGCCACCACACAAATGTGAAGCTCAGTTCTAGGGTGCATGTCCTAATGTAGTAGATATTGGTAAATTGGGCACCTGAAGATTGGCACTACTCTATATACAGTAGAGGCTATGCATGAGCAAGTGTCTGCATTCTGACTGATGCTGGCTAAAGTTGGAAAGGGGGCAATCACTTCCTATCACAATGATAAGCAGAGTAGGGCGAGATGAAATGTAAGTAACATTAGACTGGGTATCTTCTGGGTGAGCCCACTCTACCACAAAGAAACTCCATGACCCGGAGAAGAACTTCCATCCCGTCCTTCAATAAATATTGTGTAGAACTTGGCCACTGAAACATGTGCAACACTCAGAGTTTCTTCCAGTGTATTTTAATCTAAGGGGTAAGGTTTCTACTTGTAGAGAGTGGCATGCCAGTATTATGAGACTTAAACACCTTGCATGCTCCACTGAGAGATTACCTGGGAAAATTGTTTCTTCATAAAGGAAAAGGAGTTGAACTCTAGGACCATCTATTGGAAGCAGCAATCCTAAAAGTCAATGTCAACTTTTTAACAAGTCTTGCTATATGACTTGGGATAACAGCCAAACCAGAATCTCAATTTGCAGACAGTATTTCGCAGTATAGCCCTCATCAGTGCAAAGTATGAGATCTGATTTGGCTGTATGAGAGGCTAAGACTGGGATCTTAGGAGTAACGTTTCTGCTTGTGAAGAGTGATATGACTGGCAAGTCAGTGTAAGGCCTAAGACACACGGCATGAAAATCGGACCGAGTGGAATGCGGTAAAACATCGCATTCCACTCGGACCAATTTTAGCCTATGCGTCAGCACCCATGAGCGATTATTTTCTCAGCCCCAATCGGACCGAGAAAACAATTGCAGCATGCTACAATTGTAATGCAAGACTCTTTCTCTCTCACCCATTCAAGTGTATGGGGCGAGAGAAACATTGCACTGCACTCGCAGTACACTGGTGTACCGCGAGTGCAGTGCGAGAATGGCATTAGCCGGCTACAGAGGAGAGAGGGAGATAAATCCCTCCCTCTCCTCCTCCGTGCTGGCCCGCCCCTCCTCAGCGCTGGCCTGCCCCTCCTGAGTGCCGTCCCGTCCCTCGCATGATCGGACCTCACTTGCCGTGACACTCACATGACACTCGGCTCCTGCTGTGCTGCCAGCCTGAGCCGAGTGTCATGCGAGGATCGCATTAGTCCCGTGTGGCCCCGGCCTAAGGAGGCTTATTCACCATGCAATGCTCCTCTGGGAAATTAAATATGGAAATTACCTCTTCAGATAGCAAGAGGTCTTGAGCTCTTGTGCCAGGCAATTTGCAGTGTATTTGAATAAACCGGACAAGTGATTGAGCAGATAGTATCCCTACTACGTTTTGAATGTCTCAGTCTTTGTCATGGCTATCTGAGGGGTATTGGCCTCAGGTACTTGTATGTGGAACTAGTCATGTTATTCGGAACTAGAGAGTACTTCCACGTACAAGCATCAGATGCCGACTTTCCTCAGATAGCCTTGACAAAGACCAAAACAGCTGAAACGTTGGGTGCTTATTAACTACCGTACTTGTCTGATTTATTAAAATACACTGGATATAACTATCAGTCTTGCAAGTGTGTCAGAGCCTGAGCTCCACATACTAACATTAGACGAAAGCACTTGGAGGAATTCACAACGCCCTTCTCCCTGATTCTTGGTGTGAATGAATCAGTAAGCAGATGTGTTCTTTAGTTTTCCGTACACAACGGACTGTCTTACGAATATCTAGTAATTCCCATTGAAGATCAGTATATATATATATCTCCGACCAAGAAAGAAGAATTAGTAATGTCAAACCACAATACTAACAGGGTGTGATTCACCAAAGGGCTAACTTACATGCCAACTGACCAGATCATTCTTTTCATATGCAATAGTGTATGATTCATTCCACTTATACAGATTATTCTAGAATGTGGTTTATTAGAGCTATAATTGAGTCCCAAAGTCTCTGTAAAATTCAGTGGTTATTATTACATTATTAACTAGCGATTTCAATAAAGAAAAATATTACTATATAAAATATTCCTGATGAATCCATGAAAAGAGGAAGTTTCCATGGTTTTCTGTTATACATTCTTCATGTGTTATGATCTGGTAACCGTGGACGATAACGAAAAATCCCATTAATAAGGAAAAAACAAAACCACAAGAGTAGTTGGAAACTAAGCTGACCGCAATCCACTATCTATCGGACAACACTTGAAGTAGCAGTGGGATGTTGCTAACACACCTAGACAGCTCGTCACTGCCTGAGAAACTTGCTGCACCTCAAAGATAGAAATGAGGAATCCTAACTTGCCTCGGAGCAGTCACCAAAGGAATAGCAAGTCCCCAACATGCAACAACGGTGATGTAAGAAAACACAATACACAGATAGAAAATATAGATCAGCAAAGATGAGGCCCGACTTACTAGATAGAGCAGGACAGGACAGATAACTGATTGAATCCAGCAAAAAACCCTGCAAAAAATACCTATCTCCTGATAGGAAAAAGATCTGACACTACACGGTCTCTCCCTGACTATATCAGATACTTTTGTGCTACACACTTTAAACATAACTGCAGATATAATGGGAAGAAACAAAATCACAGAACAAACAATATTCTAAAGTGCAAATAATCCAAACATGAACAGGAAGTAAGCTCCCTTTCTTGCTGGAGGAACTGCCCTGCTCACAAAAGCAAAAAGATCCTCACATACAAGAAACCAAACACAGAATCAAATGGATTAAGCAGAAACACTCTTAAGTACAAATCCAGCAATTAAGCACAGAAACAAAAACTTATCTGGAGTAGATTCAGGCACCAAATAAATGGGAGAACTAGAAGGGAAAACTCCCAGCCATCTTCAGAAGCAGGCAGGAAACATTTTATCACTGGCTGTCAGACAAAAAAATGCTCTCCTAAATAAATTAGGCTGATCTGCAATGGGACTTCCTGGATTCCCAATTAATTCCATCACCTGTCTGAATCACAGATTCAAACCCAGCTTCATTACCATTCCTGGCCACCAGAGGGAGCTCCCCACCAGCACCCACTCGGATGACATTCCCAACAATCATGTCTTCCAGTATTTATTGGCCATTGCCAGTAACTTTGACCATTCTATCTCTTCTCGTAGAGCCGCACATGGCAGGTATGTTTCTATTTTAATCTGATGCAGTGTTTTCAACTAAACACAGTAATGTATTCTATGAGATAAGAAAGTATTAGTTTTTTTACTTGTCATTTTTTTTAATTTTCTGATTTACATGTTTATACAATACGGAATCCGCAGTAATAAGTAGCATGCCTTACTTTTCAAAAATTTTCATGCCACATTTTTCCTGTGCATGTAAATGACGTTGAAGAAAGCCCATTCACATACATAGGGTGCCAATTTCACATGGATTTCGGCATGGAATATTCATAAATGTATCAATATACCCTAAATCTTTATTTTTTATTAATTTCTGTATCCTTGTTGCTGTACTGCCAATCTGACGTATTGATGGCAATGACACCATAATTAGCACAGAATTTGTTGATGTTTAGGAAGAAAACTCAATTTCAGAAACTTCTACTGATAACTTACAGAGTAACTAATTATTTTCTTTTATTTAAAGGTGTTGTACAACAAACAAAATACTTTTTAATAAATAGATCTTGGAATAATGATAAGTTCCAGAATCTGTTAAAAATGTTCCTGTGCTCAGATAATCTTATATATGTGTCACTGCTATGTACTGTGTAAAGGATGTGTCTGACCGTACAGGCGCATGGTCTGGTCCTACCACATCTAAGCAAGGGAGGAAGTAATAAAGTATATAGATATTACAGTAGGGGATCATAGTAGTTGCTGCTTTCTGTGAGTTAAAACATATTTAAAAACAGGCTGGGAAATGTTTACATCACAGAAAGAATCAGGGCAGGGAAATGTTTTACATCACATAAAGAATCAGCTGTGATCCATAACTGTCTTCTCTATATACTTTTTTGCTACTTCCCCTGCCCAGGAGCTGGGGTATGATCAGACCATGTCCCTGTACGGTCAGACACGGCCATTACACAGTACATAGCAGGGACATTTTTGTTAACACATCTAACTGTGGAAATATTTTTTATTCCAAGATTTATTGACAAAAATTGACTTTATTCATGGGAAAACTATCCTCCAAGTATAGCAAAGTTATGAATTTTTGTAATATACTTCAGTAACTTATTTTGCTTTCTTATCTACAACTCACTATACAGCAGTGCTGTTTCAATGCACAGTTCATGCTCCTTTAGAAGCTCCTTTCAATTGCTGCTCAGCAAGACCCATACACTTATTCAAATACTCGAAGTGCAGTATATACCAAAAGTTTGGACACACCTTTTCATTCAAAGAGATTTCTTTATTTTCATGAATCTGAAAATTGTAGATTCAAATTGAAGGCATCAAAACTATGAATTAACACATGTGGAATGAAATACTTAACAAAAAAGTGTGAAACAACTGATAATATGTCTTATATTCTAGGTTCTTCAAAGTAGCCAACTTTTGCTTTGATTACTGCTTTGCACACTCTTGGCATTCTCTTGATGAGCTTCAAGAGGTAGTCACCGGAAATGGTTTTCACTTCACAGGTGTGCCCTGTCAGGTTTAGTAAGTGGGATTTCTTGCCTTATAAATGGGGTTGGGACCATCAGTTGTGTTGTGCAGAAGTCTGGTGGATACACAGCTGATAGTCCTACTGAATAGACTGTTAGAATTTGTATTATGGCAAGAAAAAGCAGCTAAGTAAAGAAAAACTAGTTGCCATCATTAGTTTAAGAAATGAAGGTCAGTCAGTCCAAAAAATTGGGAAAACTTTGAAAGTGTCCCAAAGTGCAGTGGCAAAACCCATCAAACGCTACAAAGAAACTGGCTCACATGAGAACCGCCCCATGAAAGGAAGACCAAGAGTCACCTCTGCTGCAGAGGATAAGTTTATCTGAGCCATCAGCCTCAGAAATCGCAGGTTAACAGCAGCTCAGATTAGAGACCAGGTAAATGCCACACAGTTCTAGCAGCAGACACATCTCTAGAACAACTGTTAAGAGGAGACTTTGTGCAGCAGGCCTTCATGGTAAAATAGCTGCTAGGAAACCACTGCTAAGGACAGGCAACAAGCAGAAGAGACTTGTTTGGGCTAAAGAACACAAGGAATGGACATTAGACCAGTGGAAATCTGTGCTTTGGTTTGAGGAGTCCAAATTTGAGATCTTTAGATCCAACCACCGTGTCTTTGTGCGACGCAGAAAAGGTGAACGGATGGACTCTACATGCCTGGCTCACACCGTGAAGCATGGAGGAGGAGGTGTGATGGTGTGGGGGTGCTTTGCTGGTGACACTGTTGGGGATTTACGGAACCAGCATTGCTACCACAGCAGCGGCATGCTATTCCATCCGGTTTGCGTTTAGTTGGACAACCATTTATTTTTCAACAGGACAATGACCCAAACACTCCTCCAGGCTGTGTAAGGGCTGTTTGACTATGAAGGAGAGTGATGGGGTGCTACGCCAGATGACCTGGTCTCCACAGTCACCAGACCTGAACCCAATCGAGATGGTTTGGGGTGAGCTGGACCGCAGAGTGAAGGCAAAAGGGCCAACAAGTGCTAAGCATCTCTGGGAACTCCTTCAAGACTGTTGGAAGATCATTTCCGGCGACTACCTCTTGAAGCTCATCAAGAGAATGCCAAGAGTGTGCAAAGCAGTAATCAAAGCAAAAGGTGGCTACTTTGAAGAACCTAGAATATAAGACATATGTTCAGTTGTTTCACACTTTTTTGTTAAGTATTTCATTGCACATGTGTTAGTTTTTATGCCTTCAATGTGAATCTACAATTTTCAGAGTCATGAAAATAAAGAAAACTCTTTGAATGAGAAGGTGTGTACAAACTTTTGGTCAGTACTGTATGTAAATTCCTTTGACCTGAGGAAAGGGTGGGGGGCAGAGAGTTTCAAACAGGGAAAATCCCATACTCTGATTGTGTGAATATAGTGTACAGATCTTTGAAAGCAGCTCCTAAAGGAGGATGAACTAGGAATTGAAACAGCAATTCAGTATAGTGTTTGTGAGAGCCTGAAGCAAAATATAATAAAGTATATTATAAAAAAAAAACAACTTTTCAATACTTAGAGGATAATTACATAAAATAAAGTTTAGTTATCCTTTATTGTTAAATTTCTGTAACTTTGGAAAATCATCTTCACAGATATATTCTTTTATAGCTTTTTGCTCAATCTTTAGCTTTAACAGCTTTTCACAATTTTAGACTTACTACTAGGGGCTGAGCGGACCTTGACTGTTATAGTCCGGATCCGCGTAGTTTCAAGATGCCTGGGTGCCGAACATGCGCCCTGGATTCTGGATGTTCTATGGCCACTCGCTGTGAGATGTAGCAGACCTCTCAGCGGCATGGGACCTCATGTGGATTATGCTGGACATGGAGAGGTGTGTTGGGGGTTAATAAAGTGGTGAAAGAGGGTGTGTTTTTGTATTTTATTCCAAATAAAGGATTTTTTCTCTGTGTTTGTACTTATTTACTTTCATTTACAGGTTATTGATGCAGGTATCTTATAGACGCCTATGCCGTAAATAACCTAGGGTTTAGTAGCAGCTATGCGCCGTTATTAACTTCTACTATTTCCCCTATTGCCACCACACCAGGGCAACGGGAAGAGCTAGTAAAGCACCGGGATTGTCACATCTAATGGATGCAGCAATACCGGGCGGCTGGGGGATGAGAATCTCAGCCCCCAGCTGGCTATATCTTAGCTGGGTATCAAAATTGGGGGGACCGCATTTGGGTTTTTTTTTCTTTTTTTTAATTATTTAATTTATTAATAATGATAATAATAATAATAATAATAATAATAATAATAATAAAAAGCCGCATGCACTGTCTCTTAGACCGGAATCACACTTGCTAGGGACTCGCGGGAGTCTCGCATCACATCACCCGGCACAGCCGCACACTCTCCTAACAGAAGCAGGTCGGCCGTATGTATTGGTATGTATCTGCGTGCTTCTCTAAGAAGAGTGTGTGGCTGCCGGGTGATGTGATGCGAATCCTCGCACGTGTGACTCTGCGCTTATTTTGATACACAGCTCAGATAATGCCCAACAGCTGGGGGCTGCAGCAATGGGCTTTATCTATGCTGGCATCAGAATATCGGGGGGACCCTAAGCCATTGGTTTTATTTATAAATGTATTTTTATACCACCATACTGACCCACATACACTTGCACTGCTTTCCCCGCCGTCCTGCTGCCTGTGATTGGTGATTGATTGTGATTGGTGATTGATACGCTGGCACTCAGGGTGGGGGCGCATCTAACTGAAACCAATTACACGCGCCGGTGGGCGGGCAAAGCAGTGAATATGGAATTATTGGCAAACCGGAAGTAGGGTGCCACCATGACACAGCCTAGGTGAGTATACCGTGCGCGCTCCTACCCCCTTATCCTTTGCACCAACATTTTTAATCTCCGGATTCTGGTCCCCATAGACTTATATGGGCACTGGATTCCGGAGCGGATCCGTTTTATTTTAAATTTAGCAGGGACCCGCTGGTCTATACTTACTACAGCTTGCATTTTTTATATATTTTAACAGTGAGTGTGAGAAGAAATGTCTATTTAGCAGCGTGCCTAATATTTTTCTATATACACTTGGTTACAAAACGACATTAATTGGCTTGGAAAGATTCTAGGTTCTAAGCATGGAGGGAAAACGTCTGTAATGGAACCACTCCATGTTTGAAAATAATATTAAAGAAAAAACATAGAAATAATAGCTTCATGTCGCTAGTTCGTATGTCGCACATCTGGAACAGGAACAATGTACAAGCTGTTCACCATTCAGGGGATCTTCCAATGTCCATCTAAATATCACACGTCTGCCCAATGTATCATGTAAGAAGTCAAAGATGAATAAAGGACACAAAATGACTACAGGTCATGAGAATTTCCCCAGACAAAGCTCCACTTTCCATACGCTTCTCCTCGGCAAAGCTCATGATTCAGATGATCTGCTTCCCAATAGGAATAATTTAGGGCTATCCCCTGACCGGACATTTATTTCCACTGTTTTCCTCCCTAAGGGGACTCTGTGTAGTCCAGGACTGTCAAATCGCCCATGGAGATGCTAATATCCATTTAGGAGTCAGGGAGGACTATTTGCATTTGAATGGTGTGGACTTGTGTACAAGCTTTGGAGCCATTCCTTGTTCTATGGCTTTATAGATTGATGTAATCCAGACATGGAAACCTGCTTTGTTATTATATACTACAATTTTTCTTTCAAGTCTAAATGATGACAACTGCCTCAAATGGAGCGATGGAATTAATAATACAAGAAATGTAAAACAGATGAGAGGGGAAGTTTAAGAAAGCGAATGTGAGAGGCGAGCTGAAATATTCCATACATTCCACTAAACTGCCAAAGAACGGCTGAAATCCTTTTATTCCTGACCTATTGTTCTTATTTTCCATCTAACAACAAAGATACAATAATTCTTACTACTACAACTCAGTTCTCCTTCATTTTCCCTCTTTAATCTTTAAATCCACAGATCTGTAGTCACTCTATGTGACCGCAGTTATGAATCGTCACATTGTGCACAATGCGCACTGTTAGGATTTGCCAGTATGTGCAGACTCCCGACCATATTCTGTCTAGAGGAGCGCGGCCTCACTCAATGCAAGTGTATTGAACAAGGCTGAGCCTCTCTAGCCAAAATGTAGCCGGGAGTCTGCTTATCTCATACTTGCAGCCACCTGACCGCCATTCCCGGCTTTGAAATCGGCAATCCTCACAGTGCGCTTTGTGCACAATGTGAGGATTCATAAGGCTGCGGTCACATAGATTGACTACATACTTATGGATTTAGACCGGATGAAAGAGAACTGGCAAAAGTTGTAGGTTTCAAATACATTTATTTCTTAGACTCTAATGTATATAATAAAGCAGAAAAAGCTGTTGGAATTCTGCCAGTGTCACTTGGATCACTACTAAAAGGCTGATAATATATACACAAATGTGCCAGTGCCCACAGCATGCTTGCCTAATGGTGGTGTGGAAAAAGGCCAGGCGGACCTGCAAGGGGCTTCCTGTCAAACTTCCTCCTATTACTATCACCCATTGTGCATGTTCTAGGAATTTATCAAACAAAAATACTCAAAAATACAAATTCCCTTCCAAAAACAAACATTTTTATCTAGGGCACCACTCCAGTGTTTACTTTTATTGCACAGTGGAGTGGTGCTTTAAAGCTACGTCCCCTGACCCCTGTCTTACATTCGCCTTTAGGCCGCTGTCAATGATTTGTGACTTGCCAGTGACCTCCAGTGTTTCATGGAGCCCAATGGAAGTTGCAACTCAATGCAAGTCTATGAGAGCCTTGTTCTGGCTCTCATAGAGTTGCATTGAGAGCTTGTGATGTAACTCCTGACTTATGGCCATGCACAATTTACTGTCACAAGATGGCATCGCGGGATTGGAGTGGAGTCCATAAAAGGTGAAGCATCTGGAAGGTGAATATATGACAGGGGTCTAACATTTAAAGCACCACTTCAGCGCTGAAAATAAACAACAGCTGTAGTGCTGCTTTAAATTATGGACAGAGCAAAGACAACTGTTAGGGTATTAGACATATAGCATTTTACTATGATTAACCCAGTACTTACTTATGTCAATGTCAACAGTGCAGGAAACATCCCATTGCAATATGTGGGAAAAAAATATATATTGCTACCCTTTTAATTAATTGTAAAATCTGTTACTATCATCTGTATTTTAAGGAAAAAAAAGAGGCAGGGCAGTGAGCAATCGCTAAATCATTAGTTCACAGCTGATGAAAAAAATATTTAATTCATCACTTAAAAATTGTAGAAAAATCTGACATGTTAGGCCGGCTTCACACTTGCGATTAACTCGCACGAGTGCAATGCAAGAAAATCTCACATTGCACTCGGACCCCTGTTAAGCAATGAGGCAGCTCCCATCTGCTATTTTTTTCTCAGTCCAAATCAGACTGAGAAAAAAATCGCAGCATTCTATGAAAAGTGAAAGTCTATGGGTGCGTGAAAAAAAAAACATGTCATACGGACGGCACATACACCATCCTAGTGACATCCGTTTTTCACAATACATTTCACGCATGTAGCAGAGAACACTGTAAATGCTCCAGTACATAACATTACATGAGTAGCAGCTGCTGTGGGGTAAAAACTGATTGCACACTGATAGCACACTGACAGCACACTGACAGCACACTGATGAAAAGTGAGAAGAAATCGTCCAACTTTCCAGCATGAGAATCGGACCGATTTTACACTCGCAAGTGTGATTCCAGCCTTAGCATCAGTAACAAAGAGTAAAAACAATGCCATACAAAAAGTATACCTGTCATTATACATCTGCTGTAGCCGTCCACTACTAGACAAGCCTTTATTAATATACACAAGGTGCTTCATAAAATAAAAAAAATGTTAACCTTGCCTCCTCTGATCTCAGCACCATACCCCCCCCCCCCGGTCATCTGACATAAACATCAAATGACCACTGCAGCCAATCAGCAGCTTCTGATTAGCTGCAGTCTTAATAAGGTTGTCCACTACATTGATGGCCTAGCCTAAAGGCCGCTTTATACGCAGTGACATCGCTAAAGCGATGTTGTTGGGGTCACGGAATTCGTGACGCACAGCCGGCCGTGTTAGCGTTATTGTTGCGTGTGACACCTACGAGCGACCAAAAAAGGCCGCAAAATCGTTGATCGTTTACACACTCCTGTATTCCCAAATATCGTTGCTGTTGCAGGACGCAGGTTGTTCATCGTTCCTGCGGCAGCACACATCGCTATGTGTGACACCGCAGGAACGAGGAACCTCACCTTACCTGCGGCCGACCGCAATGAGGAAGGAAGGAGGTGGGCGGGATGTTCGTCCCGCTCATCTCCTCCCCTCCGCTTCGATTGGGCGGCCGCTTAGTGACGTCGCTGTGACGCCAAATGAACTGCCCCCTTAGAAAGGAGGTGGTTCGCCGGTCACAGCGACATTGCTAGGCAGGTAAGAAGTGTGACAGGTTCGAGCGATCTTGTGCACCACGGGCAGCGATTTGCCCGTGATGCACAACCGACGGGGGGCGGGTACACACGCTAGTGATCTCGCTAGCGAGATTGCAGCGTGTAAAGCGGCCTTTAGGATAAGTCATCAATGTCTCAATATTTGATCAGCTGGTGGTTTGACATCCGGCACCCCAGCCAATGACTTAGTCATAGTGCCGGTGGCGACGGCAGGTGGCCGGAAATGCTCCTGATAGCAGCCGGATACTGCACACCGGCCTCCTATTGATTTGAATGAGAGGCGGATGTGCAATACCCAGTCGCGGCCACTATGCGTTAACATAGCAGGTCCGTAGCTGGGCATTTCAAGCCCTTCTAAATAGTTCTAAGGTGCATCTCAAAATAATAGTTAAAAGTAAAACATTTAGAGAGGCCACAAAGGGACTAAAATGTGCTACTCTTGGCACTGGGTTTGAACATACCATATGTAGCAATATTTGCTCTTTAGCTGAATCAATATGTATTGCAATGATTTCATATCTTAAGATACTAAACTGTACATCTTTAAGGGGGTTATTTGGTCTTCCCATTAAAAAGTCTGCAGTCACTCTTTATGATTGCAGACCTGAATCCCTACAGTATGCACACCGTGTGCTGTCCCTAGTCTCCTGTGTTCTTTGCAATCATGCAGTCAAGTGCCAAATAGAATTGCTCAGCCTCACTCAATACAAGCGATGTCTAGTGGGAATGTGGTGAGAAATATGCAAATTGTATACCTACAGACACGTGTCTGCCAGCTCTTGCTGGCTACACCAGTGAATCCTGACAGTGTGCATTGTGTGCGCTGTTAGGATTCAGAAGTCTGTAATTACATAGACTGTCTGCAGACTTTCACCAGTAGACCAGACAAACTCTTTAAAGAATTAGAAAGAAATGGAGCCTGGAGCTTGATCATGTCAGGAAACAGGCTGTGACGCTGCAGTGTTTCAAGCAGCGCTGATCTTAGCCATAACTGAGAGCAGAACTGCTCGAAACACATTAATAAGGTGTGGATTTGCACCTCTGAATTTGTGAAGTTAAATATGTGTATAATGTGCTTGTATCAAATGTGAGCTGTGCTTATGCGAGAAGGGTACTGTGATTATGTGATGTGTCTGTGTTGCGCCCCTGAAGCCATCAGGGAGCTACAAGGTACTTCATCCCCACCGGGATACAGGGCCTACCCCCTAGGGCCCCAGAATACCAGTGCCGGTAACACACAAACACTCCAGGTCATCCCAGTTTTCCCCAACAATCCCCCATAGGATGGTCCAAGGCTAGGGTTAGACCAATGGATGGCCATCTAGAGGTGGAGCCAGTCCAGTCCACTAGTTGACCAGGTGGGAGGGGTGGACTGTGGACAGTTAGTCTAGGTCTAGCAGTGACAGTGGACGTGAGCGGACGCGCTGACTAGGAGTGAGCAGTAACCTGGTACCCAGGAGGGTAGTTGCCGGTGGAGTACTCCGGGAACTACGCAACCAGCGGGGTACAGGAACCTAGGTCAGGCAGAAGCTCCAGGCAGGCCTGATAACACCTGCACAGCTAGAGGACCATCAAGGACCTCTCTGATCTTGAAGTCTGGGACTCATTAGCAAAGGGAGAACTGGGGACAGGACCAGAGACTCCAACCCCACATGATTCACGCTACCGTCATACGGACTGCAGTAGAAGACCACCAGATGGGGACCCACCAACCAGAGACAGGTTCAGGGGAAGAAGGCATCAGATTACTAAACTGGCACTGGGACGAAGGGGACGTGAAGGTGAAACCAGCCACCAGAAAGTGAGTAAAGAACCAGTTGCACTGAACCCATTGTGTGGACTACCTTCTTCACATCACCTACCCTCTGGGGCCCGGCCCTGCTTGCGGAGTTCCTCCCATCCAGTCTGCCATTAACACCAGCCCCAATAGTGAACATTGTGCAGTGGCGGCTCCATCTACATAGCCTCAACACCGCAAATGGCATCACGTGTGAACATTATTCTAATCCCCTGTAAATATTCCCTTTACAAAAAGGGCCCAGGGCACGGGAACGGGCAACGGCCACCAAAGTGACATTCCACAGATATACTCCGCCCGGGACCGAGTACCCCATAACCCTGGGCGACACGTGCAGTACATGTGTAATGTATATAATCGGTATATGTGAGGAGTGTACTGTACTTATGCGAGAAGTGTACTGTGCTTATGTGAGGAGTGTACTGTGCTTATGTGAGGAGTGTACTGTGCTTATGCGAGAAGTTATTGAATGTTCTCAGTGAGAGGAACAAAATTATAATCTTGTGATACCTTTTAATGGCTAACTGAAATAAAATAAAGTGATGTTACAAAACAAGCTTTCGAGACATCTCAGGTCCCTTCATCAGGCATGGTATGACAAAATATCTGAAGAAACACAAATATATGCACAAACAGAGCAGAGGGATGGCTAATAAAAGACATTTAAGTAAACAAACACTGAGCTTAGAAAGTGAATCCTTAATTAGCTTTGATTAGTGGTGTGAGAGTTTTATTGTCCCAATATCCATGTAGGATCAGAGGTCTGGTGAGTCTCTGGAATAGACTCCTGAGATTTTGTAATGGGCCATAAATCCTCCTGAAAGGTTGAGTCCTGTGTCCACAGAGTTAAACATTTTAATGAATTTGTATTCCCAGACCCTGCGATGACTCTGTGATCTGAAGTTGCCTTTTAATATGACAACTTTCATATGGTTTATGTTGTGTCCTGAAGCACAGAAATGTTTGGCCACAGGTAAATGGATTTTTTTGTCTGTAATTGTGTGGCGGTGAGATCTCATCCTTGCTCTCAGTCTCTGTCCTGTTTCTCCAACATAGAGGCCCCCAATAGGATATATAGTGCACAGAATTAAGTACACCACGTTGAAAGAGGAACGTGTGAATGTCCCAGGAATTTTACAGTCCTTCTGTGTGTTAGGTATCTGTATCCGGTCTTTGATCTTGTAGAGACCAAGTCACACCGAGTACAGCTCGTTACGGGTACCAAGCACCCGAGCAAGGTAGTGCGTGCTCATCACTAATAGTTACCTTATCTGGTGCCCTCCATCTCCCTCGTCTGCTCAGATCATCGTTCCTTTCCTCCTACTCAAGATAACCGCTGGAGGAGTGCAGTCCCCATGACTCTGCACTGCACATGCCATTGCCGTGGCCAGCTTAGAAGGAGGAGGATGGAAACACCAATCTGAATGGAGAAAGTAATGAGAGGCAAATGGGGAGCACCAGGTAGGGAGACTATATATGAGAAATAGCAAATTTTCAGTCCCAAGGTGGAGTGGCAATTTAAAGATATACCGTAATATCACTTTAGTTAATGACCTACGTCAATTCATACTAGTTATGGAAACAATGCCTAGAATAATGATCATAGCACAGAACAAAATGTAATCTGCCATTCTTCAGTCTCATATTGTATAAAGGATAAACTAAAGTCCCTAATAAGGAAGTATGTCACACAACGTCTAATTTTACTGTAAAACTGGCCAAATGCCACTTCGATTCTCACTGTATTAGAAACTTCATTGTACTCATTCGGGATTGGAGACTAGAACAACTGTGCCATGATAAAAAGCTGGAAGTGGCAGCATGGAAGCCACACGGGCATCTACAGCCAGATCACTGAGCATCACAGCGCAGGGGCTTTACACGTGACCTGTTCAACACTCACAGCCAAAACTGCATTCCCTAAACCCTTATCATATGTATTGCAGTGTGGACTGATCACTGTCTTCTCTGGTTCCGGAAGATGGGAAGTTTTTAAACACATCCACACCAAATATATACATTAAAGGGAACCTGTCGGGTGCACTATACACCCAGAACCAAGAGCAGTTCTGGGTGCGTATTGCTAATCCCTGCCTAACTGTCCCTGTATACACTAGCATAGATAAAAAATATTTCTAAAGATCCCATATGATATGCTAATGAGTCCAGGGTCTATTTGCATGGGTGTTAGTTCCCTTGGCTAGCCGCCCCCCTTAGCATATTAGTATGCCCCTGTGGGCGTGCTAACATGCTAATGAATGCGCAGAGTCAGAGGATGGTCGTGCTCGCCTCTCAGCTGCCATTGCGTCTGACGGTGGATTTCGGCTCAGTGCATATGACCCCCCAGACTTCCGGGATCAAGTGCACTGAGCCGAAATCCAGCAGTTGGACACGATGGTGGCAGAGAGGTGAGTGCGACCATCCTCTGATGCTGCGCATTCATTAGCATGTTCACTCTCCCACAGGGGCATGCTTACGTACTAAGGGGTCCGACTAGTCAGGGGAACTCAGGTCCTTGTGACTAGTCGCTGGCCTCATTAGCATATCACATGGGATCTTTAGAAATAATTTTTCTAAAGATCTCTTTATCTATGCTAGTGTATACAGGGATGGTTAGGCAGGAATTAGAGACGCACCTAGAACTGCTCGTGGCTCTGGGTGCATAGGTGCACCTGACAGGTTCACTTCGAGGGTTAGGGTAGGGAACAAAATTTCTGCTCTATTCACTTATTACTTGCAGAGCCGCAGTGTCGCGGGCGGGGAGGAGGGTGTCAACGCTGCACTCTCCCACAGCTCGGGTCCGACCGCCGCTGCTCTGCGGCTACTGCTGCTCGGTGGCTCGAGCGATAGGCCGCATCCCGGGGACTCGAGCGGCGCTCCTCGCCCGTGAGTGAAAGGGGTGATTTGTTGGTGGGGGAATTTGATTAATGTCCGTGACGCCACCCACGGTTGTGGTGATTGTGTGGACACCACCGCTGCTCTGTCTGGGGATCCCGGGAGTGGTGATATGGAGCAGCTAGATGTTGATTTGCCCCTCCGTCGGTAGGGGGGTTTGGTGGTCCCGGGGCCCGATGACGGGGGTTTAGGGTGGTGGACAGGCAGGCTATGGGGCCTGTGGAGGTGCAGGGACGCAGGGGCAGCGCTGTGCCGCACGGATGATGACACAGTTCACGGTAAACAAACGGCTGGTTGGACGGGTCCCTCGGACGGCTACGGTGCTGATGTTCCCTGCAGTTAGCGGTGACGGTCACTTCCCTGCACCTAAGTACGGTTCTTTGGTAGCGATGGATTCCCACCGGTAACCCGCTCCCCAGCTTGGATATGAGCCGGAGGAGCCCCTCTCTTGCCCACAGGCGCTGGCCCTGGGAAACTGGTGCCTTGGCGGTGGCGGTGTCTCTCCTTCATGGTCGGACTGTTGCCTTCAATCGGGACTTTGCTGCTGGGAGACCCGGAGGTCCCCTTCACTGACGGATTTGGCAAATTACGGCGACTCCTAGCCTTGCCGGGATCCAAAAGGCCCCTGCCAATGGTGCTGGCTTCTCTTTGTGTACCGCTCCGGTACCGCCGAGCCACCACTCGTCCACGGTCCTTTCGGCAACCTCCGATCAGCCTCTCCTGCAGACGGTCACCGCCGTCCGCCAACCTTGCTGTCTCAGTCCGGGGCACACACCCGGACCAACTTCAGGCTTTCAAACTATCACTTCTCTTCTCTCACTTCCACTCCTGTCACTGGCTCCACTGCCACTTCCTTCTACTCTCAAACTCAACTCTCCACTGTTTACTCCTTCACTTCCCTAGCTTGACTGCTGGTTTTCCCACCTCCAGGACTTTGAACTCCTTGGTGGGTGGTGCCAACCGCCTGGCCCACCCCCTGGTGTGAACATCAGCCACTGGAGGAGGGCAACAAGGATTTGTGTTCTGACCTTGGTGTGCCTGCAGGGAATGTGGGGTGTGTGGTGGTGTCATGACCTGTGACCCCTGGCTTGCCCAGGGCGTCACATTCCCCCTTAGCAAAACGCAGATCGTCCTTGGGCTGCCCGTCCAACACCGGTTTTATTTCCCTTCTTTTTTTTTTTATGAAAAGATAAAAACAAGACATACAAGTAAAATAACATCATCCCACAACGGGAGGCACTTTTCTTAAACGTTACGGTACATTTTAAACGGTTGCTGCTGCCGCTCTCTCTCACCCAAGTAACCTGGCCCTGATGCTGCCCCTAAGAAACAGGCAGCACCCCTTGACCCCAGTCCTGAACCAAGTTACCCGAGCGGGATCTGTCCTTCCCCTCCAGAGGGTAGCCACCGGTTCCTGTGGTGGCTGGGCCCCAGCCTGCTCCACTGCGGGCCCTCCCTCCAATCTGCCTCTCCGGAGGCGGTACGGTGGCAATTGCAACAACAACATATTTACAAGCCACTAACGTTTGTGGTTGCCCTGCAAGTTCACGGGCTTGTCCATAGGAGTTCCTATGCCAAACTTTTCAAGGGGTCCCCACGGGGACAACGGTACCGGCAACGGCCGGTTTTCCAAATCACAGCAGTAGACAATCAGGTAACTTTTCGGTTATCACACATTTTCATTTTTCATCTTTTGCAAACTTTACAAACTCTTTCAAACTGGTGGTCCCAACGGGGACTGGACAACGGTGCTCCGCTGCCTTACTCAGAGTCCTCAGCATCACTTGAGGGAGGGGGTGTAGCGCTCACACGGGCCTCTTGGCTGCCCCTCAATTTTGCATCTAGGGCGAACCACTCCCTCTCTCCACAGTGCCGGATGTACTGGACCAAGTCGCCCGGCATCAGGTTCCGACCAGGGTGCTCCTCTGGCAGATGAGCATTAACATCCCGCAGGGCTATAAACACTTCGGCCTCCAGGCCCGGTTCATATATGAATCCATAGCCCCGGCGGACATCAAACCGCCTCACCTGCCCTTCATACAACGGGCCCCGGACACGGAAAGTTGCCTGACGGAGGTTCTCTTTTTCCCGGATTGCACGGGCCACCAACTCCGCCTTCTTTCTTTCCCTTTCCTCGATCTCCAGGCCCAACGGTACCGGCTCCCTGTCCCAGTACGGCGCTGCTGCGAGCTCCGGCGCACGGGTCGGGCCTCGCGGGACATTTTGGACGCTGCCCACTGTCAGGGATCTGGGCGGCAGGTCCCGCGGCTTCTTGGCCTTGGACGCCGCCTTGCAGCGGCAACCCGGCACAACCTCAGCCGAGGTGTGGGGGATGGGCACAGGGGCTTTCCTCTGCTGGGCCTTCGGCACGGAATGGGCTATCAGTTCCGGCTCGGGGGACTTCTCGGGGGACGCCTCCGGTTTGGGCTTCGGGGCTTTCCCAGCAGCACCTCCGGGCGGCTACCGGCTCCGGCTGCAGGTCGGCCCGCCGAGGCGGGCATGCTGGGTATCGCTACCGGTTGCGGTGGCAGCGGGCCTAGTGGCGGGGTCACAGCTTCCGGGACGGGTGGCGAGGGAGGCAGCAGGGTGAGAGGGTTTAGACCGGGTCCCGCAGCCACGATGACCGGCCCTTCAAGGGCATCGGGGCGTGGGTCACTCACCCTCCCTTCCGCAGCTTCCTCCTCGTGTCTCCGCACGGTTGCTATCACGTCTGCCATGTCGGTCTCCCACTCCTCCATGAGGAGCTGCATTTTGACCTGCAGCATCTGGTAGAGCTGCGCGGTCCGGATCACCACCCACGCCGCGGTCCCTGGCGCGGGGGCTACGGTGCTTCTGGACGGCATCCACATGTTGCTGGCGGTCTCTCCCAGGAACTAGATGGGTGCAGGGTCCTGGCGTCCCTGCTTTTATAGCCGCGCTCACATGCGACCAGCCGCCATTCCGTCTCTCTTAGCCTCTTTCCGGCTCCTCCTCTATCGGAGCGGGGTTTTGGCCTTCGCGCCTCTACTACTCGAGAAGACGCTCAAGCGGGAACTTTTCGCGCCAAAGATGGCGGCTTCTGAAATTTTCTGGCCGGACACCTCCGGCGGTAACAAGGCGCACCTCTACCAGACGGCAGAGCGGTAAGATCCTGTTCGTGACGCCAAGTTGTCGCGGGCGGGGAGGAGGGTGTCAATGCTGCGCTCTCCCACAGCTCGGGTCCGGCCGCCGCTGCTCTGCGGCTACTGCTGCTCGGTGGCTCGAGCGATAGGCCAGATCCCGGGGACTCGAGCGGCGCTCCTCGCCCGTGAGTGAAAGGGGTGATTTGTTGGTGGGGGAATTTGATTAATGTCCGTGACGCCACCCACGGTTGTGATGATTGTGTGGACACCACCGCTGCTCTGTCTGGGGATCCCGGGATTGGTGGTATGGAGCAGCTAGATGTTGATTTGCCCCTCCTTGGGTAGGGGGGTTTGGTGGTCCCGGGGCCCGATGACGGGGGTTTAGGGTGGTGGACAGGCGGGCTATGGGGCCTGTGGAGGTGCAGGGACGCAAGGGCAGCGCTGTGCCGCACGGCACGGAGGTACTCACTCAGCCCAAGGATGATGACACAGTTCACGGTAAACAAACGGCTGGTTGGACGGGTCCCTCGGACGGCTACGGTGCTGATGTTCCCTGCAGTTAGCGGTGACGGTCACTTCCCTGCACCTAAGTACGGTTCTTTGGTAGCGATGGATTCCCACCGGTAACCCGCTCCCCAGCTTGGATATGAGCCGGAGGAGCCCCTCTCTTGCCCACAGGCGCTGGCCCTGGGAAACTGGTGCCTTGGCGGTGGCGGTGTCTCCCCTTCACGGTCGGACTGTTGCCTTCAATCGGGACTTTGCTGCTGGGAGACCTGGAGGTCCCCTTCACTGACGGATTTGGCAAATTACGGCGACTCCTAGCCTTGCCGGGATCCGAAAGGCCCCTGCCAATGGTGCTGGCTTCTCTTTGTATACCGCTCCGGTACCGCCGGGCCACCACCCGTCCACGGTCCTTTCGGCAACCTCCGATCAGCCTCTCCTGCAGACGGTCACCGCCGTCCGCCAACCTTGCTGTCTCAGTCCGGGGCACACACCCGGACCAACTTCAGGCTTTCAAACTGTCACTTCTCTTCTCTCACTTCCACTCCTGTCACTGGCTCCACTGCCACTTCCTTCAACTCTCAAACTCAACTCTCCACTGTTTACTCCTTCACTTCCCTAGCTTGACTGCTGGTTTTCCCGCCTCCAGGACTGTGAACTCCTCGGTGGGTGGTGCCAACCGCCTGGCCCACCCCCTGGTGTGAACATCAGCCCCTGGAGGAGGGCAACAAGGATTTGTGTTCTGACCTTGGTGTGCCTGCAGGGAATGTGGGGTGTGTGGTGGTGTCATGACCTGTGACCCCTAGCTTGCCCAGGGCATCACAGCAGGACTTGGTGAGTCTCTGACAGCTGAACTGTGGAGGTGCGGAGAGTCAGACCCCCACAGAACTGATACTGTCCATGCATTCTGAGGATAGGCTATCAAAGGCCTACACAAACAATTAAACTATTAGCAGAGAGTCCACCAATACCCACATTTATGTGATCAAACAAGAGCCTCTTCCAATACTTCTCCATTTTCTTCCTCACCACAAGTCTCTAATCTTAAAGGGATGGTTCACCCATATTTGTTATTGTCTAGATCGATAACATATTGAGAAACAATGTTTCTCTCAAATACCTTATGTTGGCAATAGTGCCTGTGAGAGGCGCTACTGCAGACCGCTGTTCCCCGCTCCATGACCCCCGGGACTCCGTGACCTCGGGGATCCGGTGACGTCACGTCAAGTTTCTGACACCGCGGCCGGCCGCAGTATCCGTGAGTGATGGGCTCTGGGCGGTGTTTCACCTCTCGTCACAGCCCATCAGCTCCCTCATAGCAGAGCGCTGCAAGCAGGAGACACACTGGGTGACGAGCGGTGGAACACCACCCATAGCCCAGTGACTCAGGAAGACTGCGGCCGCCGCAGGGATGTGACATGTCCAGAACTTGACGTGATGTCACCGGATCCCGGTCACGGAGCAGGGAACAGCAGTCTGCAATAGCGCCTCTCACAGGCACTATATTGCCAACATAAGGTATTGGATAGAAACATTGTTTCTCAATATAATATCGATCTAGACAATAAAAAATATGGGTGAACCACCCTTTTAACACTTACATGCTGGATGCAGCATGTCCTCTCCTGTGGTGCCACGAATTCTCTCCGGAGACTGCAGTGTTCCATGCCCACAATCAGGGTTTAGGCCACTGCGGTATTGCTGGCGGGTCTGCAGCAATGAATTGACATACCGCGGCTCGGGAGGCCGCACCACATGTCAGTTTATGCTGAGGGCAGAACATGCACAGTGGGCCTGGGATTTCTATAAATCCCATCCACTGTGCTTGTACTGTACAATGCAGCATTTTGGATGCAACGAAAACACGTGTCCAAAACACTGTGAACTCAGATCATTGGCAAGCAGCCTTAGAGAATATAAGGCCTAAAATATGACCCTCACCATTTATCCCCAATTCAACAAAGTAAATATCAGCCATGTCCTTCATATACGGAAGTCTAATGTGCAGGTCTATGTAAGGACAATATTACAGTTAACTGTCTGTACTGCTAGTATCCAAACAACACAAAAATATGATTAGTGATGAGCAAGCACTACCATGCTTGGGTGCTCAATACTGAAAACGAGCAGTGGGATGCTCAAACGGGCTTGACTTGTGTACCAAGTATAATGGAAGTCAATGATGGACTTCAGCTTTCTTCCAGAAGATCTTTTGGAAAAATGCTTGAGTTTCCCATTGACATCCAGCGTCCAACTGCTCATTATGAGTACCGAGCACCCGAGCATAGTAGTGCTCACTCAACACTAGTCACGAGTACCGAGCACACGAACATGGTAGTGCTCAGTCAACATTAGTCACGAGTACCGAGCACCCGAGCATAGTAGTGCTCACTCAACACTAGTCATGAATACCGAGCACCCGAGCATAGTAGTGCTCACTCAACACTAGTCATGAGTACCGAGCACCCGAACATGGTAGTGCTCACTCAACATTAGTCACGAGTACCGAGCACCCGAGCATGGTAGTGCTCACTCAACATTAGTCACGAGTACCGAGCACACGAACATGGTAGTGCTCACTCAACATTAGTCACGAGTACCGAGCACCCGAGCATGGTAGTGCTCGCCCATTACTGGTTGTGATGACTGACAAACAAGGGCACCGGAGGAATACACTGGACACATACGGTACTTATGAGTACGGTGTATTAATGAGCACAGTGCTTCCTAAGTCTCTACCCACCTTCCGCCGATCCGGGGGCAGAGATCTCCCCATTGATACAGTTTTATCCAACCTCACGGCCCATGGGCAGACTGATTGCGCTGCAGTTTGTATTATCTTTTATAACAGTTGCCTCTTTAAAACTATTTGCCTCTATAATTTAGGTTTGTGGCTAGAGAAACCATGTCCCCAGGAATTCTATTCTCCTATTCACAGAAGAAAATAACTGAGTACAGATAGCACAAATGGATAAAGTCCAGAGCAGCTTTCAGAGAAAATTCAACTTTCATAGAGCGTCACTGAGCTTAAAGGGGTTGTCCAGGACTTAAAAAGTTATCTCCATCTCCAAGATCCTGTCCCAATATGTAATAGATGTAATAATACTATTAGCAAATATCTCCGTTTAGAAATGTAGGATAGTTCTCCTGATTAGCTTTGTCTCTTACCACATGTGCGGGGCATTACAGCTTAAGTGTCCATGATTACAACCACGCATATAGCCACAGTTAATTAGTTAGTTGTTGCTATTGGTCATAACTATGGATACCTAAGGTCCTGCAATGCCCTGCACTTGAGGTAAGCGACATAGTGAATCGGAAGCGCTCTTATTGGAGGGGTTTGCTAATATTATTATTATTTTTATTACTACACCACATCTACATATTGGGATGGGATCTTGAAGAAGGGAATACACCTTTAATGGTTTATGACAAAACCATAGCAAAGGTCATCAATATGAGCTCGGTGGGGGACAGTCACTCAGCAACCCACCGATCTACTGATATCTGTCCCATCTGGATGTAGACAATGTATGGGGCAGAACACAGTAGCACCATGTTAGCACCATAACTCATAGCTACATAAAAACATTGTGCCTAGTGAAGGTTTTAACGTCACTTCCACCAAGCTCTTACAATTTTTCAGGGCACAACAGCTGAAAGATGACCCAAATGCATTGAGTCTCATGCCTCCTTAGGCACCTTGCTCCAGCACCCCATGGTTAAACGCCAGCATATAAAATGCCAGTCTTGATGAATCGGCCCCATTCTCTTTAAAATTCATCTATATTTCCTAGATTTCTTGACATGTCACAGAAGTTGTCATTGGTGGGGTCTGGGCTATGAGAATGACAATGTAGGGGGAGGGGGAGGTAATCTATTGAGAGACACGCTTCTTTCCATCAGCTCCTCTGGATTTCATTTCAGAGGTCACAGAGGGCCATAAACTACCATGACAGTCTATGAGTGAAGCTGGAGAGAATAATGGGCAGGAGCTGAGTGACATGTCAAAAGATGTGCTATACGATAGTGGCACTGCAGCCATACACTAACAGGTGACCTTTCATTCATTCACTGGTAGGACACGAGACACCCCCACCCATTTATAGGCGCTTTAAAGGGGTCAAGTGAAAACATAAGGACATGTGATCAGGGACCACTGGGATCAAAATGACGTCTGCACCTGGTAAATGGCGGCATCTCTGTGTATCTCAGGATTGTTATACATATGAAGAACAGAGCTAAAAGCCTTCATATGGGCATCCATGGGTCCCCAGCTAATGGGCATACTAGAATAGTGGTATAATAGTGGTGTGTGGCATGATCTTTACAACAATGGGGTCCCTGGCTAGTGGGCATACAGTAATAGTGGTATGTGGCAAGATATGGGCATCAGTGGGGTCCCCGGCTAGTGGGTATACAGTAATGGTGGTATAATAGTGGTGTGTGCCATGATCTTTACAACAATGGGGTCCCTAGCTAGTAGGCATACAGCAATAGTGGTATAATAGTTGTATGTGACAAAATCTGGGTATTAGTGGGATCTCCAGCCAGGGGGCATACAATATTATTGGTATAATAGTGGTATGTGAAAGGATCTGGGCATTAGGGGGATCCCCATCTAGTGGGCAAACAGTAATAATGGTATGTGGCAAGATCTGGTCATTAGTGAGGTCTCAACCCAGTGGGCATACAATATCTGTGGTTTAATAGTGGTATGTGACAGGATCTGGGCATTAATGCAGTCTCTAGCTAGTGGGCATACAGTGATAGTCGTATAATAGAGGTATGTGACAAGATCTGGGCATTACTGGGGTCCCTGGCTAGTCTGCATATAGTAATGGTGGTATAATAGTGGTATGTGACAGGATCAGGGCATTAGTGGGGTCCCTGGCTAGTCCGCATATAGCTATATATAATAGTGGTATGTAACGAGATCTGGGCATTAGTGGGGTCCCTGGCTAGTCCGCATATAGCTATATATAATAGTGGTATGTGACGAGATCTGGGCATTAGTGGGGTCTCTGGCTAGTCAGCATATAGTAATAGTAGTATAATAGTGGTATGTGACAGGATCTGGGCATTACTGGGGTCTCTGGCTAGTCGGCATATAGTAATGGTGGTATAATAGTGGTATGTGACAGGATCTTGGTCATTAGTGGGGTCTCTGGCTAGTCGGTATATAGTAATAGTGGTATAATAGTGGTATGTGACAGGATCTGGGCACAGTGGGCACATAGTAGTGGCATGGCATAAGCCCCTCAGACATGCAGAGGAGCAGACAGTGCCTGCAGAGGACACAGCCCGGGAAGTTTCTCTCCATCCAGCATAGTACAGTGCAGTGAGTATACCTGCAGCTGGCACGGACCCGGCATAGCGGATACCCCTGGGCACAGTGGGCACATAATAGTGGCATGGCATAAGCCCCTCAGACATGCAGAGGAGCAGACAGTGCCTGCAGAGGACACAGCAGTGAGTATACCTGCAGCTGGCACGGTCCCGGCATAGCGGATACCCCTGGGCACAGTGGGCACATATTAGTGGCATGGTATAAGCCCCTCAGACATGCAGAGGACACAGCCCGGGAAGTTTCTCTCCATCCAGCACATAGTACAGTGTGGTGAGTATACCTGCAGCTGGCACGGACCCGGCATAGCGGATACCCCTGGGCACAGTGGGCACATAATAGTGGCATGGCATAAGCCCCTCAGACATGCAGAGGAGCAGACAGTGCCTGCAGAGGACACAGCAGTGAGTATACCTGCAGCTGGCACGGTCCCGGCATAGCGGATACCCCTGGGCACAGTGGGCACATATTAGTGGCATGGCATAAGCCCCTCAGACATGCAGAGGAGCAGACAGTGCGTGCAGAGGACACAGCCCGGGAAGTTTCTCTCCATCCAGCATAGTACAGTGTGGTGAGTATACCTGCAGCTGGCACGGTCC
The DNA here is from genome assembly GCF_048569485.1 of Anomaloglossus baeobatrachus. Lineage (NCBI taxonomy): Eukaryota > Metazoa > Chordata > Amphibia > Anura > Aromobatidae > Anomaloglossus > Anomaloglossus baeobatrachus. The sequence continues at coordinate 188,179,723 of NC_134356.1, forward strand.
CGGCATAGCGGATACCCCTGGGCACAGTGGGCACATAATAGTGGCATGGCATAAGCCCCTCAGACATGCAGAGGAGCAGACAGTGCCTGCAGAGGACACAGCCCGGGAAGTTTCTCTCCATCCAGCATAGCACAGTGCGGTGAGTATACCTGCAGCTGGCACGGACCCGGCATAGCAGATACCCCTGGGCACAGTGGGCACATATTAGTGGCATAGTATAAGCCCCTCAGACATGCAGAGGAGCAGACAGTGCGTGCAGAGGACACAGCCCGGGAAGTTTCTCTCCATCCAGCATAGCACAGTGCAGTGAGTATACCTGCAGCTGGCACGGACCCGGCATAGCGGATACCCCTGGGCACAGTGGGCACATATTAGTGGCATGGTATAAGCCCCTCAGACATGCAGAGGACACAGCCCGGGAAGTTTCTCTCCATCCAGCATAGCACAGTGCAGTGAGTATACCTGCAGCTGGCACGGACCCGGCATAGCGGATACCCCTGGGCACAGTGGGCACATAATAGTGGCATGGTATAAGCCCCTCAGACATGCAGAGGAGCAGACAGTGCCTGCAGAGGACACAGCCCGGGAAGTTTCTCTCCATCCAGCATAGTACAGTGCAGTGAGTATACCTGCAGCTGGCACGGACCCGGCATAGCGGATACCCCTGGGCACAGTGGGCACATAATAGTGGCATGGCATAAGCCCCTCAGACATGCAGAGGAGCAGACAGTGCCTGCAGAGGACACAGCCCGGGAAGTTTCTCTCCATCCAGCATAGCACAGTGCAGTGAGTATACCTGCAGCTGGCACGGTCCCGGCATAGCGGATACCCCTGGGCACAGTGGGCACATAATAGTGGCATGGCATAAGCCCCTCAGACATGCAGAGGAGCAGACAGTGCCTGCAGAGGACACAGCCCGCGAAGTTTCTCTCCATCCAGCATAGCACAGTGCGGTGAGTATACCTGCAGCTGGCACGGACCCGGCATAGCGGATACCCCTGGGCACAGTGGGCACATAATAGTGGCATGGCATAAGCCCCTCAGACATGCAGAGGAGCAGACAGTGCCTGCAGAGGACACAGCCCGGGAAGTTTCTCTCCATCCAGCATAGTACAGTGCAGTGAGTATACCTGCAGCTGGCACGGACCCGGCATAGCGGATACCCCTGGGCACAGTGGGCACATAATAGTGGCATGGCATAAGCCCCTCAGACATGCAGAGGAGCAGACAGTGCCTGCAGAGGACACAGCCCGGGAAGTTTCTCTCCATCCAGCATAGCACAGTGCAGTGAGTATACCTGCAGCTGGCACGGACCCGGCATAGCGGATACCCCTGGGCACAGTGGGCACATAATAGTGGCATGGTATAAGCCCCTCAGACATGCAGAGGAGCAGACAGTGCCTGCAGAGGACACAGCCCGGGAAGTTTCTCTCCATCCAGCATAGTACAGTGCAGTGAGTATACCTGCAGCTGGCACGGACCCGGCATAGCGGATACCCCTGGGCACAGTGGGCACATAATAGTGGCATGGCATAAGCCCCTCAGACATGCAGAGGAGCAGACAGTGCCTGCAGAGGACACAGCCCGGGAAGTTTCTCTCCATCCAGCATAGTACAGTGCAGTGAGTATACCTGCAGCTGGCACGGACCCGGCATAGCGGATACCCCTGGGCACAGTGGGCACATAATAGTGGCATGGCATAAGCCCCTCAGACATGCAGAGGAGCAGACAGTGCCTGCAGAGGACACAGCCCGGGAAGTTTCTCTCCATCCAGCATAGTACAGTGCAGTGAGTATACCTGCAGCTGGCACGGACCCGGCATAGCGGATACCCCTGGGCACAGTGGGCACATAATAGTGGCATGGTATAAGCCCCTCAGACATGCAGAGGAGCAGACAGTGCCTGCAGAGGACACAGCCCGCGAAGTTTCTCTCCATCCAGCATAGTACAGTGCGGTGAGTATACCTGCAGCTGGCACGGACCCGGCATAGCGGATACCCCTGGGCACAGTGCAGTGAGTATACCTGCAGCTGGCACGGACCCGGCATAGCGGATACCCCTGGGCAGAGCCTGACACACGGAGCTCGCGCTTACCTTGCTCTCGGGGAGGTTCTGCAGCAGCTCCTTCCCTGCACACGTCTTGATCTGCACCCCGGGGTTCTCCCCCTCCGTGTTGCCGGGGGTCTTCTCCGGAGTCTGGCTGTTTGCCCCTTGGTGAGGAGCAGAGTTGCTTTTTCTGCCCCCTCTCTGCCCGACAATGAGAGAGTCAAAGTCTATGGTCTTCCTCTCATAGGCGCCCTCCACATTGCAGAACATGCCGCTGTACTTCACCCGGGGGACCTGGTCTGCCGTGCCCGGGCGGGCGAGGTACACCGGCAGGTCGTCTTCCTTGTCCCATGCCCTGTTGCCTGATGCCATGGCTGAGAGCGGAGCTGCAGGCGAGCACAGTGCTGAGCAGGGCGGCGCGGCCAGAGGGGGCGCTAATGAGCAGCCGTGCGCCCAGTGACACGCATACATATAGACGGCGGCGAGGTCACAGCCACTGGCAACAATGTAGCGGCGGGGCCGGGAATAGCCCGAAATGCGCCCATTCTGGGGACACTGCTGCCTTAACCCCTTGTGGACGCAGATTCATTGTTGCACTTTTCTATTTTCCTCCCCTTCTTCCGAGAGCCATAACTTTTTTTTACTTTTCCTTCAGCATCACAATATGTGGGGCTGTGGTGGTTGTGAATGACACCATTCAATTTACCACAAAATATCAAAAAAATAAAGCGGATAATGTGAAGTAGTGGAAATAACGCCTGTCCGCCATTGTTTTCAGGGACTGTTTGGTAAAAATGACCTGGGAACATGGCATGTGGCAGCTTTTAGTATATTTTGGTGTGTGTGGGGGGGAGGGGGGGCAGATATCAAAAATGGCAACTGGAAACCTGCTTTTCATTTTTTTCCATTAATGCCTTTATCACATGGGTTAAATTCGATTGTCACATTGTCACATATCATGCTTTATTTCTGTTCTAAGTAGATGAGGAAACTTGGCACTCGATGAATGTGAATAGCGGGCTTTTACTGAGGAGACCTTGTAGGACCAGCACAAGCACAGACGTTTCGGTCACAGACCTTCATCAGTGTGCGTGCAGGGGTCCTCAGGGGGTATAGCAACTGGCATAGTTAGGTATGACGCGGTGACCACCGCTGTCTATGTGGCAATCTTTGGGCCAAGTTTCTACATCTCCTTGAGACGGTTTGGACCCTACTTTAGCACCACCCCAGAAGGGGCTCACTAATTATTTCTGTTCCTTTTTTTCCATAACACTATTTTTTGGGTAACTGTAGGGTACATAAGCCTGATATTGTTTGATGGTTTGTACTGGGATACTTCAGTATCACAAAATATAGACAAAATCAACTCTAGACTGTCTCTGTAACCCATCAGCACCCACGATCACATCACAGCGAGGGTGTAAGGACAGCGATGGCCACCCAAATGAACGTGACTAATGCTGAGCGAGTTCTGAAATACTCAGATTCGCTATACTTGTAACGAGTGCTGTCTAATACTCGCGTGTGCATTCTGAATAGTGTGCAAAGCAAGTCAATGAAGAATACTCGCAATGTAGCAAGTAACCCGAATTCCGCACTATTCGTGCGAGTAGCGAACAGTACAGCATTCAAGTGACTAGTACAGCATTCAAGTCACTCATTATTTTGCGAGTTTTTCCACATTGACTTGCATTGCACACACTATTCGGAATGAATACGCGAGTATTAGACAGTACTCGTTATGAGTATAGCGAGTACGAATATAGTTAGGTACTCACTCAACTCTATCTATCCGAGTATCAGAGTATTTTGATGCTCCTTCATCATCAAACGTGACACCTGGACGGCAAGACTTAAATCCCACTGTCAGTGATTGGTGTCTGCATTTAAGGGGTTAACCAGCAGTGACATACTTTATTTATTTTATTTTAGATTAATACCGTACAACAAAGTACATTTTATTCAATAGATCTTGGAATAATAGTAAGTTCCATAATTGGATGTGTTAAAAAATAATCATATATATGTGTCCCTGCTATGTACTGTGTAATTGGCTGTGTCTGACCATACAGGGACATGGTCTGATCATACCACATCTCCTGGGCAGGGGAAAAAAGTAAGAATGTATACAGATATTACAGCACAGGATCACTGCAGATTCTTTCTGTGAGGTAAAATCATTCCCTACCTGTTTTATCACAGGAGTTAATTTTTCTATCACATTTCCAGCCCTCCCGAGCTCTTTAGAAATCAAGTCAGTGTCATGTGAGCTCAATGTCACTCGGAGCACCTACCTCAATGACTTGATTTAAGATGAGCTCAGGGAACTGGAGACACATAAGAAACACTCCTAGGCTATGTGCGCACAGTGCGTTTTTCACGGCGTTTTTGCGCGTTTTTCGGGTGCGTTTTTGGCCTCAAAACTGCAGGACTTTGCTTCCCCAGCAAAGTCTATGAGTTTTCATTTTTGCTGTCCGCACACATCTGTTTTTTTTACCTGCGTTTTTGAGTTAAAAAAAAAAAATGGACATGTCAGTTCTTTCCTGCGTTTTTCTGCGTTTTCCCCCCATGCAATGCATTGGAAAAACGCAGCAAAACGCAGAGATCAAAAACGCACCAAATCGCGGCAAAAACGCATGCGTTTTTTGATGCGTTTTTTCGACGCAGGTGCGTTTTGTGCGTTTTTAGCGGCCAAAAACGCACAAAAACGCAGCGTCAAAAAGACGCAGTGTGCGAACCTAGCCCTATGATAAAAAAAAGGCAGGGTGATGTTTGCAGCTCACAGAAAGCAGCAGCTGCACGTCACTGCTACGTCAGTTGTAAAATCACATATTGTTCCACCCCTGGCTAGAAGATATGGTATTATCAGAAACAGCCATTACAAAGTACATAGCAGGGGCACATATATAAGATTATCTCAGCACAGGAACATTTATTATTAACACATCCAATTTTGGAACTTAGGCTGGGCCACACGGGCACTACTGCGATCCACTTGCATGAGACTCGGCTCGTGCTGGCAGTACAGCAGAGCCGAGTGTCATGCCTGTGTCCTTGCAACTGAGGTCCGTTCGTGCGAGCAGACCTCAGCTGCGGGGGGCGGGCCGGCACTCAGGAGGGGAGGGAGGGATTTCTCTCCCTCTCTACTGCGTAGCCGGCTATTGCCATTCTCGCACTGCACTAGCAGTACACCGGTGTACCGCGAGTGCAGTGCGATTTTTCTCTCGCCCCATTCACTTGAATGGGTGCGAGAGAAAGAGACTCAGCTTACAATCGCAGCATGCTGCGATTGTTTTCTCAGTCCGATTAGGGCTGAGAAAATAATCGCTCATGTGTGCTGACACACAGACTAGAATTGGTCCGAGGGGAATGCGATGTTTTATCGCACTCCACTCGCACTGTTTTTCTCGCCGTGTGGCTTAGCCCTTATTATTATTCTAAGATCAATTAACTAAAATGTACTTTGTCTAAAAAAAACCTTTAAATCTTTAACGAGCTTGGACATATATATACATTCAAGATCGTGTCTCCCCAGTCACCATGGGCTCCGGTGGCGAGCCAACGGTAATCCCCGCACATGTCTACTGATCTGATCAGTAGACATGTGCGGCTAACTGGCACGGGTGGATCACTTAGATTATGCTGTCAAAATCCGACAGCGCAATTTAAATGGCTTTGGCAGCCTCATGACGGAATCAAGGGGCACCATGGTGTTGCCAGGGTAGCGCGAGGTCAGTTAATGACCCCTGACGCTACTATGACTCCCTTCATGTGAGAGCCAACAGAGCGGCAGCACTCACAGGAACACTGCCTTTCTGCTGATCAGAGTGATGCTGCAGCATTGCTCTGATCAGCACATGTGATCGGACTATGCAGGAGGACTAGTAAAATCAATAAAAAAAGTTTTAAAAAATATGAAAAAAACTGTTCAAATTAGGTCCCTTTCATCTCATTGAAAATAAAACATTAAAAAAATACACATTTGGTATTGCCGTGTTCATAAATGCCGGATATATTAAAATATAAAATTAAGTAATCTGATTGGTACGTGTTGCGGCGAGAAAAAAAATTCCAAATGCCAAAATTACGTTTTTTTGTTGCCGCAACATTGCATTAAAAAGCATAACAGGCAATCAAAACGTCGCATCTATGCAAAAATTGTATATATAAAAACACCAGCTCAAGACGCAAAAAAGAAACCATCACTGAGCCCCAAATCCCGAAAAATGAGAACACTACAGGTCTCAGAAAATGGCGACAAAAGAGCTATTCTTTTTTTGGACAAATTTCTAATTTTTTTACCATATAGTGTACGTGGTAAATAAAAGACCCCCAAAACAATCGTGCAATTGCACTTTTTTTTGCAATTTCACCGTTCTTGGAATTTTTTTTCCAGTACACTATATGATAAAACTGTCTAGTTTGTGTCAGGACCCACAGGTAGTCCTTGCATGGTAAACCAAGTTCAGATGTGTGAATATGCATGAATATGGCCTCAATGTAAGACATGGGGGTTTCAAAATCCATAATAATCATAAACTTTTCATTTATTGAACTCATTGCTGATGGTGGCATGGGACTCATTACTAGAGTTGAGCGCGGTTCGCGGTTCGAGGTTCTCCAGTTCTAGGCTCGAGTGATTTTGGGGCCTGTTCTAGATCGAACTAGAACTCGAGCTTTTTGCAAAAGCTCGATAGTTCTAGAAACGTTCGAGAACGGTTCTAGCAGCAAAAAAACAGCTAATTCCTAGCTTGGTTTCCGCTGTAATAGTGTAAGTCACTCTGTGACTCACACTATTATGACATTTCAGTGTATAGTGTGCGGGAACAGCGCATTCAGATCACTGCTGTTTCTATAATGGCGATCGCCATTTTTTTTTTTCCTTGTCTTCCTTCCCTAAGTGCGCGCGTCTTGTGGGGCGGACCAGCATGTCAGCCAATCCCAGACACACACACAGCTAAGTGGACTTTTAGCCAGAGAAGCAACGGCATGTGTGATAGGATGTCCATGTCACATGTCCCTGCATTATAAAACCGGACATTTTCCTCCAGGACGCCATTATCTCTTCTGCGTCTTTGGTGTCAGACATCACTGTCGCAGGTCCGTCCTGAGTCCTATCGCTGATACAGCTGTATGCGCTCCATACACAGCGCTGGACAGCTTAGGGAGAGCACTTTCTATCAGTCCTTTTAAGGGCTCAAACCGGTAGGGTCAGAGCCATAGGTGACAGGTCCTGAAAACAGCGACAGCGTCTGTGTAGCAAAGGTCAGGGATTTCCTCCCTGCATTTCCCCATTAGGAGGGATAGAACGGCAGGCTTCCATTCCTCTACCCAGAGCCCCACAATCCTGGCACTGTACCCTCCTGTCCTCTGCACACTCCAACTCTTTTTAACTAAGCCATTATACTAGCAAACACTCAGTGTACCTAGTGGCATCCTAAACGTGGCTATTGGACTTTGCTATAGTCCCACTAGTGCAAAGACATTTGCAGCACCTCTGCCTGCATTGCACACTCCAACTCATTATAACTAAGCCATTATACTAGCAAACACTCAGTGTACCTAGTGGCATCCTAAACGTGGCTATTGGACTTTTGTGTGGTCAAACTAGTGCAAAGATATTTGCAGCACGTCTGCCTGCATTGCACACTCAAACTTTTTTTAACTAAGCCATTATACTAGCAAACAGTCAGTGTACCTAGTGGCATCCTAAACGTGGCTATTGTACTTTTGTCTAGTCACACTAGTGCAAAGATATTTGCAGCACCTCTGCCTGCATTGCACACTCAAACTCTTTTTAACTAAGCCATTATACTAGCAAACACTCAGTGTACCTAGTGGCATCCTAAACGTGGCTATTGTACTTTTGTGTAGTCAAACTAGTGCAAAGATATTTGCAGCACGTCTGCCTGCATTGCACACTCAAATTTTTTTTAACTAAGCCATTATAAAAAAAAGCAACAATAAGAGGATAATGTCCTCCAAAAATCAAGTATTACTCACAGCAAGTTGGGCTGCAGTGTGTACATCGCCCTGGCCAAAAACTGATGCTCTAGCAGGATACAGCTAAACCCCCACTAAGTGGAGGCACCACAGGTGCAGGAGAAGCAGATCACACACACACCTTCATGGAATGGAGGGGAGGTGACTGCTAGATGATAAAACTGCACACAAGTGGCTTGCATAGAGCGCTGTTCACATGCAGATGACACAGTCACAAACCCGCAGCCTATTAGGTAACGCCCTTCTATTAGATCAGGCGGGCTGCCAAGCCGTACTCCACTGTATATCATGCACGGACAGACACTCTACAATGCAAGGCCCAACAGAAAGGGGCCTGGCTGTATCCTGTACAAACAAAAAAATATGAGGTTTTTGTTGGTATTTATGGCCATAAAACGTAAGCCTACACCCTCGTCAAGGGACCTCATGTCTTTAGGTCCCTACACTAAATATAAAAAAAAGCAACAATAAGAGGATAATGTCCTCCAAAAATCAAGTATTACTCACAGCAAGTTGGGCTGCAGTGTGTACATCGCCCTGGCCAAAAACTGATGCTCTAGCAGGATACAGCTAAACCCCCACTAAGTGGAGGCACCACAGGTGCAGGAGAAGCAGATCACACACACACCTTCATGGAATGGAGGGGAGGTGACTGCTAGATGATAAAACTGCACACAAGTGGCTTGCATAGAGCGCTGTTCACATGCAGATGACACAGTCACAAACCCGCAGCCTATTAGGTAACGCCCTTCTATTAGATCAGGCGGGCTGCCAAGCCGTACTCCACTGTATATCATGCACGGACAGACACTCTACAATGCAAGGCCCAACAGAAAGGGGCCTGGCTGTATCCTGTACAAACAAAAAAATATGAGGTTTTTGTTGGTATTTATGGCCATAAAACGTAAGCCTACACCCTCGTCAAGGGACCTCATGTCTGTAGGTCCCTACACTAAATATAAAAAAAAGCAACAATAAGAGGATAATGTCCTCCAAAAATCAAGTATTACTCACAGCAAGTTGGGCTGCAGTGTGTACATCGCCCTGGCCAAAAACTGATGCTCTAGCAGGATACAGCTAAACCCCCACTAAGTGGAGGCACCACAGGTGCAGGAGAAGCAGATCACACACACACCTTCATGGAATGGAGGGGAGGTGACTGCTAGATGATAAAACTGCACACAAGTGGCTTGCATAGAGCGCTGTTCACATGCAGATGACACAGTCACAAACCCGCAGCCTATTAGGTAACGCCCTTCTATTAGATCAGGCGGGCTGCCAAGCCGTACTCCACTGTATATCATGCACGGACAGACACTCTACAATGCAAGGCCCAACAGAAAGGGGCCTGGCTGTATCCTGTACAAACAAAAAAATATGAGGTTTTTGTTGGTATTTATGGCCATAAAACGTAAGCCTACACCCTCGTCACGGGACCTCATGTCTGTAGGTCCCTACACTAAATATAAAAAAAAGCAACAATAAGAGGATAATGTCCTCCAAAAATCAAGTATTACTCACAGCAAGTTGGGCTGCAGTGTGTACATCGCCCTGGCCAAAAACTGATGCTCTAGCAGGATACAGCTAAACCCCCACTAAGTGGAGGCACCACAGGTGCAGGAGAAGCAGATCACACACACACCTTCATGGAATGGAGGGGAGGTGACTGCTAGATGATAAAACTGCACACAAGTGGCTTGCATAGAGCGCTGTTCACATGCAGATGACACAGTCACAAACCCGCAGCCTATTAGGTAACGCCCTTCTATTAGATCAGGCGGGCTGCCAAGCCGTACTCCACTGTATATCATGCACGGACAGACACTCTACAATGCAAGGCCCAACAGAAAGGGGCCTGGCTGTATCCTGTACAAACAAAAAAATATGAGGTTTTTGTTGGTATTTATGGCCATAAAACGTAAGCCTACACCCTCGTCAAGGGACCTCATGTCTGTAGGTCCCTACACTAAATATAAAAAAAAGCAACAATAAGAGGATAATGTCCTCCAAAAATCAAGTATTACTCACAGCAAGTTGGGCTGCAGTGTGTACATCGCCCTGGCCAAAAACTGATGCTCTAGCAGGATACAGCTAAACCCCCACTAAGTGGAGGCACCACAGGTGCAGGAGAAGCAGATCACACACACACCTTCATGGAATGGAGGGGAGGTGACTGCTAGATGATAAAACTGCACACAAGTGGCTTGCATAGAGCGCTGTTCACATGCAGATGACACAGTCACAAACCCGCAGCCTATTAGGTAACGCCCTTCTATTAGATCAGGCGGGCTGCCAAGCCGTACTCCACTGTATATCATGCACGGACAGACACTCTACAATGCAAGGCCCAACAGAAAGGGGCCTGGCTGTATCCTGTACAAACAAAAAAATATGAGGTTTTTGTTGGTATTTATGGCCATAAAACGTAAGCCTACACCCTCGTCAAGGGACCTCATGTCTGTAGGTCCCTACACTAAATATAAAAAAAAGCAACAATAAGAGGATAATGTCCTCCAAAAATCAAGTATTACTCACAGCAAGTTGGGCTGCAGTGTGTACATCGCCCTGGCCAAAAACTGATGCTCTAGCAGGATACAGCTAAACCCCCACTAAGTGGAGGCACCACAGGTGCAGGAGAAGCAGATCACACACACACCTTCATGGAATGGAGGGGAGGTGACTGCTAGATGATAAAACTGCACACAAGTGGCTTGCATAGAGCGCTGTTCACATGCAGATGACACAGTCACAAACCCGCAGCCTATTAGGTAACGCCCTTCTATTAGATCAGGCGGGCTGCCAAGCCGTACTCCACTGTATATCATGCACGGACAGACACTCTACAATGCAAGGCCCAACAGAAAGGGGCCTGGCTGTATCCTGTACAAACAAAAAAATATGAGGTTTTTGTTGGTATTTATGGCCATAAAACGTAAGCCTACACCCTCGTCAAGGGACCTCATGTCTGTAGGTCCCTACACTAAATATAAAAAAAAGCAACAATAAGAGGATAATGTCCTCCAAAAATCAAGTATTACTCACAGCAAGTTGGGCTGCAGTGTGTACATCGCCCTGGCCAAAAACTGATGCTCTAGCAGGATACAGCTAAACCCCCACTAAGTGGAGGCACCACAGGTGCAGGAGAAGCAGATCACACACACACCTTCATGGAATGGAGGGGAGGTGACTGCTAGATGATAAAACTGCACACAAGTGGCTTGCATAGAGCGCTGTTCACATGCAGATGACACAGTCACAAACCCGCAGCCTATTAGGTAACGCCCTTCTATTAGATCAGGCGGGCTGCCAAGCCGTACTCCACTGTATATCATGCACGGACAGACACTCTACAATGCAAGGCCCAACAGAAAGGGGCCTGGCTGTATCCTGTACAAACAAAAAAATATGAGGTTTTTGTTGGTATTTATGGCCATAAAACGTAAGCCTACACCCTCGTCAAGGGACCTCATGTCTGTAGGTCCCTACACTAAATATAAAAAAAAGCAACAATAAGAGGATAATGTCCTCCAAAAATCAAGTATTACTCACAGCAAGTTGGGCTGCAGTGTGTACATCGCCCTGGCCAAAAACTGATGCTCTAGCAGGATACAGCTAAACCCCCACTAAGTGGAGGCACCACAGGTGCAGGAGAAGCAGATCACACACACACCTTCATGGAATGGAGGGGAGGTGACTGCTAGATGATAAAACTGCACACAAGTGGCTTGCATAGAGCGCTGTTCACATGCAGATGACACAGTCACAAACCCGCAGCCTATTAGGTAACGCCCTTCTATTAGATCAGGCGGGCTGCCAAGCCGTACTCCACTGTATATCATGCACGGACAGACACTCTACAATGCAAGGCCCAACAGAAAGGGGCCTGGCTGTATCCTGTACAAACAAAAAAATATGAGGTTTTTGTTGGTATTTATGGCCATAAAACGTAAGCCTACACCCTCGTCAAGGGACCTCATGTCTGTAGGTCCCTACACTAAATATAAAAAAAAGCAACAATAAGAGGATAATGTCCTCCAAAAATCAAGTATTACTCACAGCAAGTTGGGCTGCAGTGTGTACATCGCCCTGGCCAAAAACTGATGCTCTAGCAGGATACAGCTAAACCCCCACTAAGTGGAGGCACCACAGGTGCAGGAGAAGCAGATCACACACACACCTTCATGGAATGGAGGGGAGGTGACTGCTAGATGATAAAACTGCACACAAGTGGCTTGCATAGAGCGCTGTTCACATGCAGATGACACAGTCACAAACCCGCAGCCTATTAGGTAACGCCCTTCTATTAGATCAGGCGGGCTGCCAAGCCGTACTCCACTGTATATCATGCACGGACAGACACTCTACAATGCAAGGCCCAACAGAAAGGGGCCTGGCTGTATCCTGTACAAACAAAAAAATATGAGGTTTTTGTTGGTATTTATGGCCATAAAACGTAAGCCTACACCCTCGTCAAGGGACCTCATGTCTGTAGGTCCCTACACTAAATATAAAAAAAAGCAACAATAAGAGGATAATGTCCTCCAAAAATCAAGTATTACTCACAGCAAGTTGGGCTGCAGTGTGTACATCGCCCTGGCCAAAAACTGATGCTCTAGCAGGATACAGCTAAACCCCCACTAAGTGGAGGCACCACAGGTGCAGGAGAAGCAGATCACACACACACCTTCATGGAATGGAGGGGAGGTGACTGCTAGATGATAAAACTGCACACAAGTGGCTTGCATAGAGCGCTGTTCACATGCAGATGACACAGTCACAAACCCGCAGCCTATTAGGTAACGCCCTTCTATTAGATCAGGCGGGCTGCCAAGCCGTACTCCACTGTATATCATGCACGGACAGACACTCTACAATGCAAGGCCCAACAGAAAGGGGCCTGGCTGTATCCTGTACAAACAAAAAAAAAAAAAAATATGAGGTTTTTGTTGGTATTTATGGCCATAAAACGTAAGCCTACACCCTCGTCAAGGGACCTCATGTCTGTAGGTCCCTACACTAAATATAAAAAAAAAAGCAACAATAAGAGGATAATGTCCTCCAAAAATCAAGTATTACTCACAGCAAGTTGGGCTGCAGTGTGTACATCGCCCTGGCCAAAAACTGATGCTCTAGCAGGATACAGCTAAACCCCCACTAAGTGGAGGCACCACAGGTGCAGGAGAAGCAGATCACACACACACCTTCATGGAATGGAGGGGAGGTGACTGCTAGATGATAAAACTGCACACAAGTGGCTTGCATAGAGCGCTGTTCACATGCAGATGACACAGTCACAAACCCGCAGCCTATTAGGTAACGCCCTTCTATTAGATCAGGCGGGCTGCCAAGCCGTACTCCACTGTATATCATGCACGGACAGACACTCTACAATGCAAGGCCCAACAGAAAGGGGCCTGGCTGTATCCTGTACAAACAAAAAAATATGAGGTTTTTGTTGGTATTTATGGCCATAAAACGTAAGCCTACACCCTCGTCAAGGGACCTCATGTCTGTAGGTCCCTACACTAAATATAAAAAAAAGCAACAATAAGAGGATAATGTCCTCCAAAAATCAAGTATTACTCACAGCAAGTTGGGCTGCAGTGTGTACATCGCCCTGGCCAAAAACTGATGCTCTAGCAGGATACAGCTAAACCCCCACTAAGTGGAGGCACCACAGGTGCAGGAGAAGCAGATCACACACACACCTTCATGGAATGGAGGGGAGGTGACTGCTAGATGATAAAACTGCACACAAGTGGCTTGCATAGAGCGCTGTTCACATGCAGATGACACAGTCACAAACCCGCAGCCTATTAGGTAACGCCCTTCTATTAGATCAGGCGGGCTGCCAAGCCGTACTCCACTGTATATCATGCACGGACAGACACTCTACAATGCAAGGCCCAACAGAAAGGGGCCTGGCTGTATCCTGTACAAACAAAAAAATATGAGGTTTTTGTTGGTATTTATGGCCATAAAACGTAAGCCTACACCCTCGTCAAGGGACCTCATGTCTGTAGGTCCCTACACTAAATATAAAAAAAAAGCAACAATAAGAGGATAATGTCCTCCAAAAATCAAGTATTACTCACAGCAAGTTGGGCTGCAGTGTGTACATCGCCCTGGCCAAAAACTGATGCTCTAGCAGGATACAGCTAAACCCCCACTAAGTGGAGGCACCACAGGTGCAGGAGAAGCAGATCACACACACACCTTCATGGAATGGAGGGGAGGTGACTGCTAGATGATAAAACTGCACACAAGTGGCTTGCATAGAGCGCTGTTCACATGCAGATGACACAGTCACAAACCCGCAGCCTATTAGGTAACGCCCTTCTATTAGATCAGGCGGGCTGCCAAGCCGTACTCCACTGTATATCATGCACGGACAGACACTCTACAATGCAAGGCCCATCCTAAACGTGGCTATTGTACTTTTGTGTAGTCAAACTAGTGGAAAGATATTTGCAGCACGTCTGCCTGCATTGCACACTCAAACTCTTTTTAACTAAGCCATTATACTAGCAAACAGTCAGTGTACCTAGTGGCATCCTAAACGTGGCTATTGTACTTTTGTCTAGTCACACTATTGCAAAGATATTTGCAGCACCTCTGCCTGCATTGCACACTCAAACTCATTGTTACTAAGCCATTATACTAGCAAACACTCAGTGTACCTAGTGGCATACAAGAAGTGGCTGTTGTACTCCATTAGTGCCCCACTGGTGCAAATCTATGTGCAGCACCTCTGCATGACACTCTCCTGCTCTGTTTTTAATGAGCTATAATGATAGCAAAAAATACTGCCATTTAGTGGCATCATAGAACTGGCTGTTGTATTCCATTAGTGCCCCACTGGTGCCAAGCTATTTCTAGCACCTCTGCATGACACCCTCCTGCTCTGTTTTTAATAAGCTATAATGATAGCATAAAATACTGCCATTTAGTGGCATCATAGAACTGGCTGTTGTATTCCATTAGTGCCCCACTGGTGCCAAGCTATTTCTAGCACCTCTGCATGACACCCTCCTGCTCTGTTTTTAATAAGCTATAATGATAGCAAAAAATACTGCCATTTAGTGGCATCATAGAACTGGCTGTTGTATTCCATTAGTGCCCCACTGGTGCCAAGCTATTTCTAGCACCTCTGCATGACACCCTCCTGCTCTGTTTTTAATAAGCTATAATGATAGCAAAAAATACTGCCATTTAGTGGCATCATAGAACTGGCTGTTGTATTCCATTAGTGCCCCACTGGTGCCAAGCTATTTCTAGCACCTCTGCATGACACCCTCCTGCTCTGTTTTTAATAAGCTATAATGATAGCAAAAAATACTGCCATTTAGTGGCATCATAGAACTGGCTGTTGTTTTCCATTAGTGCCCCACTGGTGCCAAGCTATTTCTAGCACCTCTGCATGACACCCTCCTGCTCTGTTTTTAATAAGCTATAATGATAGCAAAAAATACTGCCATTTAGTGGCATCATAGAACTGGCTGTTGTATTCCATTAGTGCCCCACTGGTGCCAAGCTATTTCTAGCACCTCTGCATGACACCCTCCTGCTCTGTTTTTAATAAGCTATAATGATAGCAAAAAATACTGTCATTTAGTGGCATCATAGAACTGGCTGTTGTATTCCATTAGTGCCCCACTGGTGCCAAGCTATTTCTAGCACCTCTGCATGACACCCTCCTGCTCTGTTTTTAATAAGCTATAATGATAGCAAAAAATACTGCCATTTAGTGGCATCATAGAACTGGCTGTTGTATTCCATTAGTGCCCCACTGGTGCCAAGCTATTTCTAGCACCTCTGCATGACACCCTCCTGCTCTGTTTTTAATAAGCTATAATGATAGCAAAAAATACTGCCATTTAGTGGCATCATAGAACTGGCTGTTGTATTCCATTAGTGCCCCACTGGTGCCAAGCTATTTCTAGCACCTCTGCATGACACCCTCCTGCTCTGTTTTTAATAAGCTATAATGATAGCAAAAAATACTGCCATTTAGTGGCATCATAGAACTGGCTGTTGTATTCCATTAGTGCCCCACTGGTGCCAAGCTATTTCTAGCACCTCTGCATGACACCCTCCTGCTCTGTTTTTAATAAGCTATAATGATAGCAAAAAATACTGCCATTTAGTGGCATCATAGAACTGGCTGTTGTATTCCATTAGTGTCCCACTGGTGCCAAGCTATTTCTAGCACCTCTGCATGACACCCTCCTGCTCTGTTTTTAATAAGCTATAATGATAGCAAAAAATACTGCCATTTAGTGGCATCATAGAACTGGCTGTTGTATTCCATTAGTGCCCCACTGGTGCCAAGCTATTTCTAGCACCTCTACATGACACCCTCCTGCTCTGTTTTTAATAAGCTATAATGATAGCAAAAAATACTGCCATTTAGTGGCATCATAGAACTGGCTGTTGTATTCCATTAGTGCCCCACTGGTGCCAAGCTATTTATAGCACCTCTACATGACACCCTCATGCACATTTTGCTACGCTAATGTTATAGCAAACTCAGGGAATTCATTGCTGCATTTGATAATTTGGAGGGATAGAAAGTCAGGCTTCCTTTAGCTTTTCCTTCTGTTCATAGACAGCATCTCCAAGAGCAATTTCTCCTCCACGTCTAAGTGTGGAGAGGCAGCTAGTGCGCATGCGTGTGCCGATTTACCCCAGCTGCAGCCTAATTACAGTGTTTCGCCTAGTGAGTATGCTCAGCCTGACTGTGCCATTACTGACGCTAAGTCTTCATTTCGGGATACAGCGCATGCTCCCACACTAAGTGTGAAAAGCCTCTTTGCACAGGTGCTTGCATTCCGTGCCGGGTCTAAGTCCTGTTTTGTGCCTAGACACCATGCTAAAGCTGATAGTCTTTTTTCAGAGACTGTATTTCATGCTACTGAGCATGCTCAGGCACTTACTGCATCAGAGACTAGGTCCGGTAATGAACTCTTTGGCCCTGCCCCTGATGTGGGGGTCCCATATAGACCACAGGGCATCAGGTGTCCTCCCAAATGGCTTGCAGAGGCCCACCCCTATGACTTGTCACCGCATTATTGATGGTCAGACGATGACTGGTGAGGTGTTTGGGTCATGGCAGCCATGAGGTCATCATTGAAGTTGCGGTTCCAAATAGGACGCTAGTTATGCCACTCATCATGACGTGTCACTCTACTTTTGTCTCCAGGAGGTGCATTGTGGTTCACCCTGGTTTGGGGCGGACCCAGGTTATAAAAGGGGCTGGAGCCAACAAGGAGGTGCGCAGTCTTCTATTATGCTCCGAAAGAGCACACCTCCATGTGTTGAACCCATTGCGGCTTTAGGCCAGAGGTAGGCAGGGATAGGGTGTCGATGCAGGCCACCACCACAGTTGGTAACGCAGAACGGTTAAGACCAGCTCCTGTCCTACCAGTCCTGCTTGTGCAGCCCAGTGGCATTAACAGGCCTGCTGCTGCTGATGCGCCTGCTGTCCACAGGTGTGGCCCCTACGCACACGGTCAGCGTACTCAATGGCCACTGTGTTGTTAACAGGGAGTTCCTGGGCTGGGTGGGCATGTGGACCCTGTGACGCTAACAGGGCTCCCAGTCTCCAAATCCGAATGGCATCCTACTCGGTTCAGGCTACTATTAGTTTCATAGCCACACAGCTCTGTATCCTCCACCAAACCTTCCAGTTGCCAACCTCTCCTTTTCCAACTGGGAGCATGGTGCACACTGACTGCTGATGGGGATATATACCTTTCTCTTTCTTTTCTTATTAATTTTCGTTATATAGCGGTAACATAGTATATACCACTTTATCCAAATCTGCCAGTCCCACTGTAACAGATGGTGTTTCTTCAGCAAATGTTACTGTTGCTTAAAGGGAACCTGTCAGCAGAAATGTCCCCTAAAACCTAACAGATTCCCCCTCTGCAGCTCCTGGGCTGCATTCTAGAAAGGCCCCTGTTATGATTGTGCCCACTTTCTGACCGAAAAAAAGTGTTTATAAAGTTGTACCTTTTTGGCTTCTGATTCTGTAAATCCGTCACGGGGGCGGGCTGCCTGATGGCCGTTATTCTGCCCCCTGGTCCTGTATGCCGCCCCCATCGCTGATTTCCATACTTCTGGATGCCGCCCACTGCTCCAGCCATCCCCGCGCATGCCCAGTGCCCATCTCTCGGGGATGAGCACTGTGCCCAGCGTCACCGCTGGTGACGTGCACGCAGGGTTAAGATTATGGGCGGTGCTGTGATGTTTATTCCTAAGCAACCGCCCATAATCGCGGGACCGCGCTTTCCCCCTCGGCCTGCTTCTTTCTGCGCAAGCGCGCTGCTGCTGACCTCACTTCGCCTCCTTCCCATCTTGCCCCGAGGCAGGAAATAGATGGGAAGAGCGCGGAGCAGTGACTACACCGAAAGCGCGGTCCCACGATTATGGGCGGTTGCTTAGGAATAAACATCACAGCACCGCCCATAATCTTAACCCTGCGTGCACGTGACGCTGGGCACAGTGCTCATCCCCGAGAGATGGGCACTGGGCATGCGCGGGGATGGCTGGAGCAGTGGGCGGCGTCCAGAAGTATTGAAATCAGCGATGGGGGCGGCATACAGGACCAGGGGGCAGAATAACGGCCATCAGGCAGCCCGCCCCCGTGACGGATTTACAGAATCAGAAGCCAAAAAGGTACAACTTTATAAACACTTTTTTTCGGTCAGAAAGTGGGCACAATCATAACAGGGGCCTTTCTAGAATGCAGCCCAGGAGCTGCAGAGGGGGAATCTGTTAGGTTTTAGGGGACATTTCTGCTGACAGGTTCCCTTTAACCACCAAATCCACGGACCAAAACTTTTTTCCCCTTTCCAACACACCTGTTCCCCTTTCCACCAGCATCTGTCCTTTTTCAACTCATTTTGGTATATGACCAAAAGTGCAACTCTGCAGAGACACCGTACTCAACGCCATCTCAGCACAGCAGCCAGCCCTCGGTCCCTCAGATGTGGACAAGTAAAAGACCATTTCCTCCTATCCATGACAAAGCGTTGAGATTCACTCTGTGCAGCACTGGTGTTTAGTGGAAAAGCAGATCTAAGATTGCGTACCACATTCTGCAGATACTCCTGTATACGTGCGTCCATTTCTATGGCAGGAATTATTTCGCCAAATTTTGTCTTGTACCGGGGATCTAACAGTGTGGCAACCCAGTATTCTGGATTACTTTGAATTCGTACAATCCGAGGGTCATGTTGTAGGTAGTGCAGCAAGAAGGCGCTCATGTGTCTTGTGCATCCAGGAGGACCAAGTCCTTGGTGTGTTGGTGGCAGAGAGGTGAGAATCGTGCCTCCTTCCTCTGCCCTCTCCCCACAACCTCGCACAACCGAAATGTGAGCAAGCTCTCACTCATCTGCTGAGTCTTCCATGCCCATCGCCAGTTCGTCCTCCATTTCTTCATGGGCTCCTGCACCTTCCTCAACACTTTTTGCTGATACTATGCGCCCTTGTTAATCCCTCTCCCTCACCATGACTGCCGCATAGGTGCCGCTGACCATCTGGACCTCGTAGATCTTGTTATCCCTTCCGCATATGACTCCTCCTGTACTTCCTCCCCTTCCTCTTGTCCCAACACCTGACTCCGAATAATAATTACAGTGTGCTCCATCATGTAGATGACCAGAATTGTCACGCTGAGAATGACATTGCCAGTGCTAAACATCTTCGTCGACATTTGTAAACTGTGTAGCAGGGTGCATAGGTCCTTGATCTGACACCACTCCAGCAGCGTGATCTGCACCACCTCTGGATCAAGTTATCCCAGGCTATATGTCATAACGTATTGCAGCAGGGTTCGGCGGTGCTGCCGCAAACGCTGCAACATGTGCAGATTCAAATTCCTGCATGTGGGCACATCGCATTTCAGGCGTTTAACCACCAGACCTAAAGACTTCTGTAGCGACGAAAGTTGTTGAGCTGCTGTGTGCGCACGATGGAAGTGAGCACATAGCGAGCGTGCCCGCTGCACAAGGCCATGTAGGCCGGGATGGTGTTTTAAAAATTGCTGGAGAATTAGGTTCAACACGTGAGCCATACAAGGCACGTGTGTCACATTGCCCTGACGATGGCCCGCAGCCAGGTTTGCATCATTGCCGCACACGGCTGTTAAGTCACCAACGGAGTCCGCTCCGTCAATTTGTACTCCGGTCGCCAGGTGACAACGTGTTCCTTTCATGCATAGTGCTGATGATGGGAGAGGAGTCGATGCCAGCGGCGCATGTGGACGCAGGTTATGCTCACCCACTGGGCTGCATTACCTTGACAGATGCAGAATCTCTGGCTGAATGTAGCTCGTGGGTATCTCACAGATGAAATACCATCATTCAGCTACAACCAATGGGAAGACACCACACCCTTTTTTATGCCCATCCTGTCTGCAGACCACTGCCAGACATAGCTATGAACCTCTGGTTACTTTTACCCCCAGTTCAGTTTTATGATTTTGTGTGCTTGTTACCTGACTACTTTTCCTGCTTGCTGTTTATGTACCTCGTTGGCCGATCCGCATTTCACCTCTGCTTGTTTTCTGATTAAGTCCTGGCCGTCCCATTCTGTTCCTGTTCCTCAATTAATGTTTTGACCCTGCCTGACTACTATTCTCTGGAACTGCAGCCTTCCACAAGTATTAATCACCTTGGGCCCTGTGTAATTCCTAATCCCTGTATAGGGGTTAAAGGGTTTCAGGGTTCTAGGGGTCCTGCTTGGTGAGTGGCTTCCCTCTAGCCTATCATTTACAGCCCATCTGAGTGTGTGGATCAAGGAAGGCGTTACACCGTGCTCTCTGCAGAAGGCCATGTGGGCCAGGATAGTGCTTTAAAAATTGCTGGACAACCAGGTTCAACACGTGAACCACACAAGGCACGTGTGTCACATTGTCACAGCGAAGGGCCGCACCCATGTTTGCATCATTGTCGCACCCGGCCTTCCCTGGCTGCTGGTTGAGTGGAGACAACCATTGATGAAACTCGGTCTCCAGAGCTAACCGTCCACAACTTCTCAGCGGTGTGACTCACATTTCCCATACATTTCAAAGTAAACCTTTGACCGCCTGATGGCATTGAGCTCTGCTGCCAGCATAGTAAGGAGGTGTGTGGTAGTCCTTGTGCGCAGTTACAAGGAAGGGTGGCCTGACCACACAGGGTTTGCGTCAAGGTGGAGGACCCACACGAGGTTGAAGAGGCAGAAGCAGTGTATTAACTTCTACATACAGAAGAAGGATTGAAACAACTCGTGGGGACGGCAAGACTTGTACAGCAGACCCTTCTCCATCTCTCCCCACAGTAACCCATTGCCCAGTCAGCGACATGTAACGCCCCTGTCCATGCTTACTGGGCCAATTATCTGTGGTGAAATGCACCCTGTCACACAGAGTTTCTCAAGGAATCAGTGATGTTTAGTGCGACATGCTGGTGTAGCGCGTGCACGCCTTTGTTGGAGAAGGAGTGGCGCCTGGGCATTGGCTCTTGGGGCACTGCGATGGGCATAAGGTCTCGAAAATCCTCGGTTAAAAAGGTTGGAAAGGCAGCATTTTGGTAGCCAACAGTTTCCAGATGCTGAAAGTCAACCTCTAAGCCATGTCATGGCCTTCTAAAAGCATGTAAAACACAGCGAGGGGACTCCAACCACAGTCTCCCTCGTTTCCACTAACTGGGCCACACACACCCCACTTGACTGGCATCGGTTGAGCCCCCTTTTGAAAAAGAAAAAGATGCTTTGCATGAAGCACTCTCAAAAATACGCGTGCCTTTCCCGTCCCCTGGCTGACCCAGGGGAAGAAAAGTCCTCTGAGAGCCATGACTTGTTCATCTTGGTTCTTTTAGAAACACAGCGAGGGGACTCCAACCACAGTCTCCCTCGTTTCCACTAACTGGGCCACACACACCCCACTTGACTGGCATCGGTTGAGCCCCCTTTTGAAAAAGAAAAAGATGCTTTGCATGAAGCACTCTCAAAAATACGCGTGCCTTTCCCGTCCCCTGGGTGACCCAGGGGAAGAAAAGTCCTCTGAGAGCCATGACTTGTTTATCTTGGTTCTTTTAGAAACACAGCGAGGGGACTCCAACCACAGTCTCTCTCGTTGCCACTAATTGGGCCACACACACCCCACTTGACTGGCATCAATTGACCCAATTTTCAAGATGAAAAAGATGCTTTGCATGAAGCACTCTCAAAAATACGCGTGCCTTTCACCTCCCCTGGCTGACCCAGGGGAAGAAAAGTCCTCTGAGAGCCATGTCCACATTGTCAGTGGACAGACACGTGTGCTTATCTGCCAGCAGACCCCCAGCAGCACTGAAGACAGGTTCCGAGAGAACGCTGGCTGCAGGACACGACAAGATCCCCAAGGCGTACGTGGCGAGCTCAGGCAATTTATCAAGATTGGAAGCCTAAAATGAGCAGGGCTCAAGTTGCACAATAATGGAATCGATGTTTCCTTGCATATACTCATATATCTGTGTGTCCTCCTCTTTTTCCTTGTCCAGCTGTTTTGTTTTCGCATGAGTATATGTCCTTGTCACTTTCCCATGTGTTTCAGTTGTTTGTCACCTTTTGGACACCTTTGAGGGTGTTTTCTAGGTGTTTTTATGTGTTTGTGATTGCCTGCCATTGTTTCCTATGCAGTTCGAGTTTGGTTCGTCGAACGTTCGACGAGCCGAACTCGAACGGGACCTCCGTTCGGCGAACCGACCTCGAGCCGAACCGGGACCGGTTCGCTCATCTCTACTCATTACAGGTTTTGTTATAAGACCCCAAGAATACTTATATCAGTATATGGAAAGGTGGCATGATTTATTTCCACTTGATTATTGTAAAGAGATATATTTGATAAATCATAGTACACATGAAAATAAGCCACTCTGTATTATATGTTAGTTATGCTTTTTTTTCTCTTCCTGGATTAATCTTTTACGCTCAGATCTGGAGTAAAATAGTATTTTATATTATTAAGGAAGGAAATGGCAGTTGCTGCTCATAAAGTTGTATGGAGATGGGGAGTGAGGAGTGGGTGAGCTAGAGGAAAACACAGACATTCTGCTGCAAGTTCTCCTCAAATCACAGTTAGTTCCAAGTATAACTGTTGTTTCAATAGAACTTGCAGCAGAATGTCTGTGTTTTCCTCCAGCTCCCCTCCTTCTCCTCTCTTAATAGAATCTTAAGAGAAGCATCTGTCATGTCCTGTGTTAGTACTTGGAACATCTGTTTTCACTAAGTCCAGATTTTACCACTGAGCGTTAATAGAGTGAAAAATCTGTCCTGGAGAAGAAAAAGTGCTAATTTTTCTGATCACATATATTACAAAGTATCTTATTTTCACATGTACTAATGATTTTTTTTGTGAAAAAAATAAAACGAATATTCTTTAAACTAATCAAAGTCTTCCCTGGTATATTAACCCCTTACGGACATTGAATGTATTATACTAGGGCGTTCATTGCTAGATCCCTGTCTCTGATGCAGACTCAGGAACTGAGCCTGCATTGTTCTTGGCACATTCATGGTAATGTTATTTTTTTTTAATACTGCAAAAAATGCAATAAGTAGAGATTAAAATGTTAGATGTACCTCAAAAGGATTTAAAAGAAAATGTCATCTTGCCACTGAAAAAACAAGCCCTCACACAGCCCTATTGACCGAAAATGAAAATGTTACGGATTTTGGAAAATGGCAACATATTAAAACCATTTTTTGTACTTAGTTACATAGTTAATATAGTTGAGAAAAGTCACATATCCCGAGTTCAACTGAGTGGTGGGATATCATAAAAAAAAAGTCCAAAAATATGTATGTGGTATCTCTGGTATCTCTGTAATTGTACTGACCTACAGAACTGAATTACCAGTGTTGAGGAGGGCCATTGGATCAACTACTTAATTAACCTCTGGACATAGAGGACTGTGGGAAGTGTGTTCAATTAAATTGATTCTCTATACATAAGCCAGTTTTCAGAGATATCCAAGATGGCCCCCTCTGACATCCTAGGCCTTCCCACCAGCGTCACCATGGATCCACCCTCATGACATCATAGGCCTGCCCACCAGCATCACCATGGATCCACCCTGATGACATCATAGACTCGCCCACCAGCGTCACCAAGGACCAACCCCAATGATGACCTCATGGACTAACCCACTGACCGGCCCACGGATGAGCCCATTGACCAACCACTAACCAATGGACACATCCGGGCATGCCCATTGTAGAGCCGACCATGCCCCTTTTCCTAGTTTATATAAGTTCATGTTACAGTTAGAATAAACACATCTCAGTGCCATTTTGCTCTGATCAAGAAGAGAGTTCACATTTGACCCTTTGTCCGGTGTTGATTTCCCTTAAGCATACACTGATCCACACCAATTAGGTCAGGCAGTAGGCAACTCGTGAACCCTGGTGAAGAGTTCACTCTAACACCAGTTCATTTGTAATCCATAATGAACACCCAAAATACACAATTACAGAACTGTATATATATACTGTATATATATACCGTATTTTTCGGATTATAAGACACACTTTTCCTCCCAAAACTTTGGGAGGAAAATGAGGGGTGCTTCTTAAAATCAGAATGTAGCTTACCGGGGGGTTGTGCAGATGGGTCAAAGGAGGCAGGGAGATGCTCCGAGCAATGCACTGTGCTGCCGGCGCTGCTGGTCTGTGCGACGGTATTCTGTGCATCGGGCAGCGCCACTCTGTTCTGTTTGGAGCTGCTCCGTTGTACTCTGTGCACGGCTGCTCGGTCCTGCTCAGCTGCTCTGTGCACGGCTGCTCCATTCTGCCCGGCACTTGGCTGCTCTGTTCTGCTCGGCACTCGGCTGCTCCATCACCAACCCCGCAGAGAGCAGGGCGGCTTCGCTGGCCCCGCACAGAGCAGCACCCGCAGTGAGTATCTGGGCCCCCCTCTATACTACTTACAGTACTCCAGTACCGCCCCTGCCTCCTTTGACCCCCACTCCTCTGCAGGCCCCCTTCCCTGGTAAGACACCAAGAGATTATAAACGGACCCCATATTTTTTTTTACCTTTTTTTTCCCTCCAAATTTGGGGTGCGTTTTATAATCCGGTGCGTCTTATAAAACGAAAAATACGGTGTGTGTCTGTGTGTGTGTGTGTGTGTGTATGTATGTATGTATGTATATATATATATATATATATATATATATATATATAAAATTATTTTTTTTTTTTGCAATAATGCTGCAATTTTTTTTCCTGTTTTTCAGTATATCACATGGTAAAATCAATGGTGTCATTCAAAAGTACAACTCATCCTGGAAAAAGGAAGTCCTCATACAGCTATGTCGACAGAATAATAAAAAAGCTATGACTCTTAGAGGAGGAGGGAAAAAATAAAAGCACAAAAATGAAAATCTGCCATGTTGGGGAGGGGTTATTTATTGCTGTTACAAATCTCAGGATTGTAATAATGATATGGATAAAACTAAAGGGTACTTTACACGCTGCGACATCGCTAACGATTTATCGTCGGGGTCACGGTGTTTGTGACGCACATCCGGCGTCGTTAGCGACCTCGCAGCGTGTGACAGGTACGAGCGACCTTCAACGATCGCAAAAGTGGTAAATATCGTTGGTTTTGGAGAGGTCGTCCAAACACCAAATATCATTGTCTGGTCAGTAGCGATGTTGTTCCTCGTTCCTGCGGCATCACACATCGCTATGTGTGACACCGCAGGCGCGACGAACATCTCCTTACCTCCATCCACCGGCAATGAGGAATGAAGGAGGTGGGCGGCATGTTCCGGCCGCTCATCTCTGCCCCTCCTCTGCTACTATTGGATGGCTGCCATGTGACGACGCTGTGAAGCCGCATGAACTGCCCCCTTAGAAAGGAAGCGGATCGCCGGCCAGAGTGACGTCGCAGGGAAGGTAAGTCCGTGTGATGGGTGTTAGCAATGTTGTGCGCCACGGGCAGCCATTTGCCCGTGACGCACAAACGACAGGGGCGGGTACGCTCCCCAGCGATATCGGTACTGATATCGCAGCGTGTAAAGTACCCTAAAGGCATATGTTTGACATTCATGGTGCGAGAACGAACCATAATGTCTGGAGCATCTGCCAATCTCTTGACACTAAAGGCTGCTTTACACGTTAAAATTTCTCGTGTGATCATATTTGTGATTGCACCCGCCCCCATCATTTGTGCGGCACGGGCAAATGGCTGCCCGTGACGCACAATGCTGTAACCCCCCCATCACACGTACTTACCTTCCAAATGACCTCGCTGTGGGCGGCGACCATCCTCTCCCTGAAGGGGGAGGGACGTTCGCCGTCACAGCGACGTCACACAGCGGCCGGCCAATAGAAGTGGAGGGGTGGAGATGAGCGGGACATAAACATCCCACCCACCTCCTTTCTTCAGCATTGCCGGTGGGACGCAGGTAAGCTGCAGTTCATCGTTCCCGGGGTGTCACACGAAGCGATGTATGCTGCCTCGTGAACAATGAACAAACAGACATTCGATTTTTTGAAAATGAGCGACGTGTCAACAATGAACGAGAAGGTGAGTATTTCTGCTCGTTCACCGTCGCACGTAGCTGTCACACGCTACGATATCACTAACTATGCCGGATTTGCGTCACTTACGACTTGACCCCGCCGACATCTCGTTAGATATATCGTAGCGTGTAAAGCCCGCTTAACTCATCATCCCCACTGATATATATGAGGCTGTTCAGTTTGGGGCCGGTGATCAATATATGGGTCCGTACTTAGATTGGCCCTATATGTGTCTTCAAGATGTCAAAATCTTCAATTTGATGAAATTGATAAACCCTCTGAGTTCAGAGGGAAGCCTGTGGAGACACTTTGTCCTCATCTCTGATAACCTCTGTGTTTTCTCCACTGGGTGATTTTTCACTTCTGCACTTTTGTTTTTCCTCCCTTTTTCCAAGAACCATGACTTTTTTATTTGTTTATCCCCATAACCATATGAGGGCTTTTTTAATGGACAAGTTGTACTTTTCAATGACACCAATCATTTTATCATGCGATGTACTGGAAAGTGATAAAAAAAATCCAAGTATGGAGAAATATTAAAAAAAGAGCAATTCTGCAATTGCTGTTGTTGGTTTTTCTTTACAGCGTTTATTTTACCATGAAAATGACCTGGCAATATGATTCTCTGGGTCAGTACAATGACAGTTTTATTTAAGTGGTGGTGGAAAAAAAAAATCTGAAACTTGTAAAGAAATAAAAAGTCACTTGTGATGCTATATTCCAAGAGCTTTAGTGTTTTAAATTTTTGGAATATGGGGTCATGTCAGGGCTTGTTTTTTTATGACCCAAGCCGATGGTTTTTATTGATATTTATTGATATTATTTTGGTGTAGATAGGATGTTGTGATTGCCTATTATTACATACGTTTCTGTTGCAGCCGTAAAAATAAAAAAAAAAACACAATTCTGGAATTTTTTTTCTCAGTAGACAGTTTAATGATCGGATCAATTTATTTTATATTTTGATAAATCGGAGTTTTACCAACACAGCGATATCACTGTAAATGTCTTTCTCACAGTCATCATCTGCCGGGAAAGATGCCGGCTTAGCTTGCTAGCTTACGTCAGAGGCAGGGAGACGACATATGACGGATATAGTACGTTAAGGGGTTAAGGCGGAAAAGTATTTTTAACAATTTTTAATTTAATTATGCCATTTATTATACGATAATAACATTTACATTATTATAGGAGAAATGTTGTGACCGTCTTCATTTTGCTACTTACTTTGTGGTCACAACAACTGGTAAAGGAGTTGAGGGCCAGTCAGTATTACACTACGACTGACTACAAGAATAAATCATTGCTGAATATAGATTAGGTAGGGCTCAACGGCGGCGTAATCCCTCTTTCTGGATACAGTGCCCACTCTACACCTGCTTTACCACTGCGCCCAAGCCATGAGAGCCCTCTTAAATTTATATATGTCAGGAAAATGAATGGAATGGCCAATCACAAAAATAAATATGCAGAAATATTTCACGGGTCTGATGACTTGCAGACATAAACATATATCTTGGATCATTTTTCTTTCTTGGCAACAGAATAAAACAACGCATTTGGCCAAAGCGCTGATACAATCTAAAGCTGATTGGGGCTTTCTGTCTGACAGGCATAATGTGGATAATGGATGTAACAATAACAGCGCAAATTCTCATACACACATTCTCTATTTCCAGTTGTCATACTCTTATGAACCTTATTGGAAAAAAACAAAAGGGATGAAAACAAAGGCATCATGTAATGTCTCTTTCATTGCAGAAAATTGCTGGTGACCGCTGAATCTCTGCATGCCATACAAACAAGACATTGTCCACAACTGGACAACCCTCGTTTAATCAATTCAGGACCCTAACTAAGGGGTGCTTCTGTTTTGCTATATTTTTAACACTAAGGTTCAGATACGGCTTTAAAGAAGGCAATTAAGTAATTTTATTATAAAGGTTAATATGAAATACAAACTTAAAGGAAAAGTATGATATTGCGTACACTTTTGTATAATCAACATACAAAGGTTAAGTACAGTTAAATATACTTACAATCACCAAGGAGCTTTGGACACCATCTGTCTGGAACATTAAGAATCAGAAGCATGACATAGACAGAGGACTCCTGGAAATCCCAACACTGACCGGACATCTCGGTACAGGTAACACGAGCTTCTGTCTGTGCTATACTTCAGCTGATCTTAAAAAGGCTTGTACAATAATTACAAGCCTTAAAGTTAATGTGTTGTAGTCTTATTGATCCATGTCCTTTGATGGCCAGTCATTGGGCATAGATGAATCAGAGATACACCACACATCAGACAATGGGGTAATAAACCCACAGCATTCAAGTCTCCCAAGAATACACATCAGGTATTTGAGCTAGGTAAATGGATATATTGTCTATCTGTGTATATAGCAAACACCTAAAACATCAGATTGTTGAACTAAAGTAAATCATAGTTTCAATTTCAATGGATAGCAAACACACAAAACCATCAGATATTTGATTGTAAGTAAATCATAAGGTTTCTGTTACAATGGTATATTGTCTGTCTGTATATTCAAGACAAACACACAGAAATCCTTAAGTATATACAAGATTTTGTAACCATGTACACTTTGTCTGTCTGACTAATCAATATGTTCTAGTTTAACATAATGTATAGACTCAAAAAATAGCCATTTTTATATTTGCAATACATTCCACCCTTGGCTATTTTGAGCCATAGATTATTTATACAAGGTACCATACCCTAACGGCATAGTTTTAGCGGATGATACAACAACACAAAGCAATGCATGCACAATAGCAAAAATTACTCCTAATATATATAATGCATATATCCAAAAATCAGGTAACTAAGAAAATACACATTCCCACCATCTACCATTATCTTGTGTAATGTAATTAATCTAGTATAAATCCATCTCTACTTGTGATAAATATAGCCACCAAACAAGAGAATTGTCCTATTGCTTTAGCTGCATGTGCTGCTACAGTGAGTGTTCCTACAATTATTATAGATAATCCTTGTATCTATGATTTCGTTAACAATTTTACATTTTTTGTATATAATGAAACAGTCATTATATTGTTAATCTCATATTATTTCCTGCCCTCATACGTTTGCATTTTTTTTTATTTGTATGAGAGACACAAATAATAGCAATCTGTTTATGCCCTGTCTTATTCTGTATTTTTAATTGTTGACATCTGCCTATTTTGCTTTAACAAGTCCTCTGATAGATCAGCTCATGTAACCCTTTGAGTCCTTAGGGCAATCATCTCTTCTGTTAGAGAATGTTCCCCAGTGCAGTTCATATAGGCACAATACAGATTGGAGATGAGGTTTTTGGTCACATCTTCTTCTTCTAGGTCTTCATTTATGTAAAGGGGTCAGTAGCGCCTCGATACAAGTTTCTCATATATTGTCATCACTGGTAGTCTTTGTTATACAAAAATGGCTCGTATTCATCAGCTGAGCCAGGTAAACCCATAGATTCTGTTTGGTTTTCAATAAGGCCACATTTTCCATGGTTGGTCTCTCTGTTTTCGGTCTGAAGGTTGCTTGGCTTCTGACGGAAGTAGATCCATACCCATGGTGGCGCCAATGATACAACATTTCCAGAGTTTGATCTAAAGGGACAAAAATACACATATTACTCATCTGTCAGTTGGGATGAATTCCCACTTTTCTTGTTTCATAACTGTCAGCACATTGTCTGCTCCTCGAGCAATGACTTCAGCAGGTTCTGGAATACCTTTGTCACTCAATTGTTTCACCCAAATTTTTGCACAATCATTGATAGGATGTGAAGATCCAAATCATTTATCTTCTCTGCAGAACTGAAGGAGCCCTCCCTCTGACTATCTACATTTTAAAAAAAATTGTTTAAAAGAACAGAGAGTCCTCAGTGGTTGATACCTTTTAATGGCTAACTGAAAAGATGGTAATAATTGCAAGCTTTCGAGACTACTCAGGTCTCTTCATCAGGCATGGTATAACACAAAATCTGAAGAGTCACGTATTTATACACAACAGGACTTAGAATAGTGCAGTAAAAAAAAAAAAAAAAAAAAGAACAAGTTATATGAAACAGAACTATCTCTATGGCAGGGGGACAAGCTGTTCTAGCCATAAATACTGATGCAGTTCAGTGTGAAAGTTTTATTGTCCTTTGATAAGGGTCTGGTCCAGGGCTGTGACATGCTCGGATGGTCAGAGGAGCACATCTTTTAACTGATGTAAAAAGACATGAATCCATGAGACACATTCATTCCTTCTCTGAATGTGTCACATTCAGAGAAGGAATGAATGTGTCTCATGGATTCATGTCTTTTTACATCAGTTAAAAGATGTGCTCCTCTGACCATCCGAGCATGTCACAGCCCTGGACCAGACCCTTATCAAAGGACAATAAAACTTTCACACTGAACTGCATCAGTATTTATGGCTAGAACAGCTTGTCCCCCTGCCATAGAGATAGTTCTGTTTCATATAACTTGTTCTTTTTTTTTTTTTTTTTTTTTACTGCACTATTCTAAGTCCTGTTGTGTATAAATACGTGACTCTTCAGATTTTGTGTTATACCATGCCTGATGAAGAGACCTGAGTAGTCTCGAAAGCTTGCAATTATTACCATCTTTTCAGTTAGCCATTAAAAGGTATCAACCACTGAGGACTCTCTGTTCTTTTAAACAATTTTTTTTATCTCTACTGGCTAACACGGTACAAAGATATATTTTACTTGTATCTACATTTTAGAAATAGACAGTACCATCAACTGATTAACATGTCACTGTCTCCACTATTCATTAGAATTACCTTAATTAATAATCCTGATCTATCCCTTCTCTTATTAACTGAGTTCAGTTGAAGGCCAAATCTGACCTTTGGACTATGAGACCATCATACTGAGAGGGCATTTACAAGCCTACTGTGGTCCTGATTGAACATACACATAAAACAAACAACAACCATTAGGTAAATACAATACCCATTCATCACAATGGGATGATTACTTGTTTCATTGTTTTAGCCTGATTGCTCTAATAACATGTAAAACTCTGGTCTCCAGTCTAAAAAGAAAGCACAAACATGATTAGCATACAAGCTCAAATAATGCACAAAACACAATTTTATCCAGTCCATTATCCATATGCTAAAAGATTCACATCTAACTTGACAGCCTAAAAAGTTCACTATTTACCCAACCATATTGGTATATTGTGCTGTATTAATTATCAGCATGGGTATGTAAATATGAGACCAACCAAACAATAGCAAAAATAATTGCCCTTCCAATAGACTGAACACAGGGATTCTCCTGGTTTCCAGTCTCTCTGTTAACATTTGGATGGCTCTGTATTGTTTATGAGCAGGAATGGCTTTTGTAATACTTATCTCTTTACATATCTCTGTACATTCTGTATTGGTGGCAATCTCCTCTGTGGTCTCAATATTACCCTTATCTTTTTCAATCTCCTCTGTGGTCTCAATATTACCCTTATAAATTTCAATCTCCTCTGTGGTCTCAATATTACCCTTATCTTTTTCAATCTTCTCTGTGGTCTCAATATTACCCTTATCTTTTTCAATCTCCTCTGTGGTCTCAATATTACCCTTATCTTTTTCAATCTCCTCTGTGGTCTCAACATTACCCTTATCTTTTTCCCCCCATCTATCTTCCATTTCAGATGGAGACATCTTGATGGAAGATGATGATAACCTCTTCTGCTGGGCTTTGATTTCCTGCACCAAACATTTGACTTCAGCGTAAAGATCCAACACCCCCGGTGCTGTAGGCTTTGCTGGTGACGATGAGAAAGTGGGCCCTCTTTCTCCCCGTGTCCTGCTTCGCCTGCGCTGTGGAGATTCAGAATCTTTTGCTGCAACCTTTTTATTATGGGAAACCCCTGACTTTTTATTGAGTCCTCTCCTTTGATACAATTTTCTCTTTTGATACAATTTCCACATCTCGTCAGTACTAATCCCGTCTATTTTATCCCAGGGAACACCATCCTTTATCAGGGCCATAAACATATCTCTCCTGGTAACACGGGATCTACGATTTGTACTACTTTTGACATTGTTACACTGTTCTTCAAAATTAAGCTGACCTCTCTGTTTGGGACCCCATTCTCCCAGACCCCCTAACTGTCGGATCGCCTCCAATGTATTGGAGATGGGTTTCCCAGTCTGATTTATCATTAATGCCATCATTACATGTTTATAAGCTGGAGGGGCATTTCTAATGATACAATTTCTAATAGATACACTTACAACAACTTGCATGTAATCGTCATATGTACTTGCTGAAATAGCATTTTTCATAGCCTCCTCCTTCAATCTCCGAGCACAATCTTTCAATGTAAACCATGGTTTTTCATTAGGCGGCCAGTCCGCCTCAGATGGGTATTTATGCTGCAATGCCATAGCCACAACATCCAACACACTACACACCACATGTGGTCGCTGAACTATCAAGGAACAAAATGCCTCCTTCACTACAGGCTCATGGCTGAGTTGAACAAACTTTGGGCCATCCACAGCATCCAGATGCACTCCATGAGCCCCCGTCTCCCATAATCTGACTATCCAAGCTATCAAAGGTTCATTTGACCTTTGTGAAAAACGATCAAGAAGCTGACTGCAATCCTCTACCATATTCCTGTTCTGTTTACCTGTAGCTGTTTCTACAACTTGTCTATGGTATATAGGATGAACTCTTATTGGGTTAAGATGAGGATCACTTTCCTTCTCCCCACTGACATGTTCATCCTCCTGTTCTGGGTCGGTGACGTTTTCAGAATCAGTTGAGTTCTGTACATCACCATTCCACTCATCTGAGTTCCCCTCTGTCCCTGCTCTGGCTATGGCCAAAGTTACTTCCTTTCTATTCTCCTTCCCTCTCTTCTTTCTGTATTTGTACTGCTCTATACATAAAGCAGACTTGTCTGCATCATGCTGATATCCATCACATTTGTCCACTGACAACTTATTCTGACACTGTGCTGTAACCAATGCAGTCTGGACCTCACCCAACTGTCTCTCTAATTCCTGAACTTTTGTTACCATACGTATCTTTTCCTGATGCTGTTTTCTATATGCAGACAACAGGATCCATCCACGCCTACCAACAGCGCCCAATTCTTTACCTTTCTCCACTTTCACTTTCTGCAAGCATTCAACCACATCAACAGGTTCAGCATTTTTCAAACATTTGTCCCATGGTTCACTCAAACCAACACTATGCGACCACTTGGTTGCCAAAATATCATAGGGACTCTGTTCCCAACCTGGAATCTCAATGCATTCACTCACAACCACTTTTTTCTTAAAAAGAGGCATATTTTACGCAATATCACACTAACAAAAATACTCAAAGCCTTCTGCGTATCCTGCCGACTACGCCAAATGTTTTGCTATATTTTTAACACTAAGGTTCAGATACGGCTTTAAAGAAGGCAATTAAGTAATTTTATTATAAAGGTTAATATGAAATACAAACTTAAAGGAAAAGTATGATATTGCGTACACTTTTGTATAATCAACATACAAAGGTTAAGTACAGTTAAATATACTTACAATCACCAAGGAGCTTTGGACACCATCTGTCTGGAACATTAAGAATCAGAAGCATGACATAGACAGAGGACTCCTGGAAATCCCAACACTGACCGGACATCTCGGTACAGGTAACACGAGCTTCTGTCTGTGCTATACTTCAGCTGATCTTAAAAAGGCTTGTACAATAATTACAAGCCTTAAAGTTAATGTGTTGTAGTCTTATTGATCCATGTCCTTTGATGGCCAGTCATTGGGCATAGATGAATCAGAGATACACCACACATCAGACAATGGGGTAATAAACCCACAGCATTCAAGTCTCCCAAGAATACACATCAGGTATTTGAGCTAGGTAAATGGATATATTGTCTATCTGTGTATATAGCAAACACCTAAAACATCAGATTGTTGAACTAAAGTAAATCATAGTTTCAATTTCAATGGATAGCAAACACACAAAACCATCAGATATTTGATTGTAAGTAAATCATAAGGTTTCTGTTACAATGGTATATTGTCTGTCTGTATATTCAAGACAAACACACAGAAATCCTTAAGTATATACAAGATTTTGTAACCATGTACACTTTGTCTGTCTGACTAATCAATATGTTCTAGTTTAACATAATGTATAGACTCAAAAAATAGCCATTTTTATATTTGCAATACAGCTTCACACACAGCGAGCTCGCTGCCGAGATCGCTGCTGAGTCACGCTTTTTGTGACGCAGCAGTGACCTCATTAGCGATCTCGCTGTGTGTGACACTGAGCAGCGATCTGGCCCCTGCTGCGAGATCGCTGCTCGTTACACACAGCCCTGGTTCGTTTTCTTCAAAGGCGCTCTCCCGCTGTGACACACAGATCGCTGTGTGTGACAGCGAGAGAGCGACAAATGAAGCGAGCAGAGAGCAGGAGCCGGCGTCTGGCAGCTGCGGAGGCTGGTAACTAAGATAAACATCGGGTAACCAAGGTGGTTACCCGATATTTACCTTAGTTACCAGACTCCGCAGCTCTCACGCTGCCTGTGCTGCCGGCTCCGGCTCTCTGCACATGTAGCTGCTGTACACATCGGGTTAATTAACCCGATGTGTACTGTAGCTAGGAGAGCAAGGAGCCAGCGCTAAGCAGTGTGCGCGGCTCCCTGCTCTCTGCACATGTAGCTGCATTACACATCGGGTTAATTAACCCGATGTGTACTGTAGCTAGGAGAGCAAGGAGCCAGCACTCAGTGTGCGCGGCTCCCTGCTCCCTGCACACACAGCTAAGCGGTGTGCGCTGGTAACTAATATAAACATCGGGTAACCATACCCGATGTTTACCTTAGTTACCAGTGTTTGCAGGTTCCAGACGCCGGCTCCGTGCAAGCGCAGTGTCGCTTGCACGTCGCTGCTGGCTGGGGGCTGTTCACTGGTCTCTGGTGAGATCTGCCTGTTTGACAGCTCACCAGTGACCATGTAGCGATGCAGCAGCGATCCTGACCAGGTCAGATCGCTGGTCGGATCGCTGCTGCATCGCTAAAGTGTGAAGGTTACTTAAAATAAGAATAGTGTATACTCACCTCCTTAGCGGTGCTGTTTCAGCAATGTTGGCGCCATTGTT
Source organism: Anomaloglossus baeobatrachus (assembly GCF_048569485.1). NCBI lineage: Eukaryota > Metazoa > Chordata > Amphibia > Anura > Aromobatidae > Anomaloglossus > Anomaloglossus baeobatrachus. Next base: position 188,215,490 of record NC_134356.1, read on the forward strand.
CCCAAAAAATGACGTTACATGTGCCTTGTACAGGCTGGAGGCGAAGAAGGTATACTCCTTGGCTTCAGCTCATCAATATTCTGTGAAGTAGTTCTGCTAAGACGCTTTTGTAAAGGGTGTAGCTAATAAGTGGCCACTCACTGGTTACAGCAAGTGTGTGACACCACAGTGTCACATCCCCATTGCCAACAGCGGCACCAATATTCCTGGAATAGAGTTGCTGCAAGAGGTGAGTATATTGTGTAAATTAGGATTCTGAATCGATTAAAGGGAACCTGTCACCAAGATTTTCCCTTATGAGCTGCGGCCACCACCAGTGAGCCCTATACAACATTTTAGAACACTGTATACAGTATAAGAGGCCAGGTCACTCTATATAACGTAAAACATACCTTTATTATACTCACCTATAAGGGAAGTATGGTTTGATGTGCATCACTGCTCTCGGTCCATCGCCACCTCTATCTTGTGTGATTGCCGTTCTTCTCCCCAACCCAGTTTGGATGAACCATCCTACATTATCCACACAGGCTGGCATTGCGCTCCTGTGCATGTGCACTTTGACTTTATTTATGGTAAACTAAATTTGTCCAGGTATTTTTGAGCCCCTGAAATGAGGAGGTTGCAATACTTAAACAATTCACAGGATATTTTTGTTCAACCCCTTTAATTAAACCTAAAAGTTTAGACATCAATTGTAACTCATCAGGAGAGACGGAACGCGGCTTATCTAAGAAAGCGTTAAGCCAGGCGTCACCATCCCTCCCGATTCTGTCCCTTATGGCAGCAGCCAAAGTGTCGGCCATCTCTCACCAGCAGCAAACTGTGTCTGGGTTGCCAGCAGCACAGCAGCGTCCGGGTCTCAGGATGAGGAGAGGCCGAATCCAGGAAGTAAGGGGGATTATATAGGGGATCCAATAGTGAGGAGAATAGTGGGATTGGACACCATAAAGGGGGCAGGGTTCGGGCATGGGAGTGGGATTTTAACCTCTTACATACCGGGCTCGGCAGTCAGAGTGCATTCAGTGCAGCCTCACTGACCTGCCCTGCAGTTTTGTACTAAATTAAATATAGTGACATGCAGAGCCCAAATCATGAAGATTTGGTGCCTGTCTAAATATTTCTGGACATAGCTGTATATTATTATTCAGAAAGGGCACACAGAAATTTGAGCTGCCTCTTCTTACTTCCCTATTAGTATTAGTGGATCACATCTTCCTACATTTGAAGGGACAGAACTAACTATTACACATGCTCACAAACACCTATTTTTCTATTTATGGGGTAACCCTTTAATAAACCTGAATATTTAAGAAAGTAAAAGTCAGATTTTGGCTTTCTTAGTAGACTATCTATATGTGCATAATTATTAGGCAAATAATTGAAAAACAAAAATTTTCCCATCTCAGTTTCATCTGTCAATCAACTTTTTGGGCAGAACCAACCACATCCTCCCAGACATTGTTCGGAGAGAAGACTGTTTTTCTTCACCGTAACTCTCATGTTTAAGAAGAGCCCACAAATTCTCAGTAGAGTTTACATCAGGAGAGGAAGGGACCATGTAATTATTGTTTCATCATTAACACCTTTACTGGGTAACCAAGCAGTTGAGTACTTCATTCCATGCGATGGAGCATTGTTCTGCATAAAAATCATTTTTCTTGAAATATGCAGACTTCTCTTGCACCTCTGCTTGTTGAAAGGGTACTCTAAACACTGGTAGTAAGTTTAGGAGTAGATTTTGAGTCCATCTTCAACCAAAAAATGTCCACCTAGCTCATCTTTAATAATACCAGCCCATAGCAGTACCCAACACCTCCACCTTGCTTGAATCTCAATTATTACAGATGTCTGTCCCTGTTACTGAGTTTAAAAACTTTAAAAAATCTGTCTTCACATATTTCTTGGCCCAGCCTTAACGTTTCATTTCAACTTAGGCTAAGTTCACATTTCCGCTAAAATCTATCAGTCACAATCCGCTGCTCTTGTAAACAGCGGAATCCGTTTAGCGGATTCCGCTGCTCCCATAGACTTGTATGAGCAGCGGATTGTGACTGATGATGCTGCGTTGCACCGTCCGCCCGACTGATCAGTCGTGGAACGACTGACCGCCGGGCGGGTGGAACGCAGCATGTAACGTTTTTTGAGCAGCGAGATCCGTCGGATTTCGCTGCGCATGCTCTCTGGCTCCCTGCACACGTCACCAGCTTTGGTTGGTTACCCGATATTTACCCTGGTTACGGTGCAAGGAGCCAGCGCTAAGCGGTGTAGGCCCGTAACCAAGGTAAATATCGGGTAACCAAGGTAAACATCGGGTGCTTTGCTGTTACCCGATATTTAGGCTGGTTACGTGTGCAGGGAGGCCGACACTTCCCCGCTCGGCCCCGCCCCCTCCCGCACTCCGCACATGTATGTACACACACACACACACACACCTGTCCCCAGCCATGCAGACAAGCACTGACACCCTCGTCTGGCCCCGCCCCCTGCTCGGCTCCGCCCCCTCCCGCACTTTGCATGTGCACACACACACACACATACATACATACATACATACATGCACATACACACACTCACTCACACATACACTCACCTGTCCCCAGCCATGCAGACCGCAGCACTTCTACTGACATCCTCAGCGCCTGGCCCCGCCCCCCGCTCGGCTCCGCCCCCTCCCGCACTTTGCATGTGCACACACATACATACATACATACATACATACATACACACACTCACTCACTCACAGATACACTCACCTGTCCCCAGACATGCAGACCGCAGCACTTCCACTGACATCCTCAGCGCCTGGCCCCGCCCCCCGCTCGGCTCTGCCCCAGAACTCCGCCCCCGCACACAACGGAATCCGACAAAGAATTCTGTTCTTTGTCATCCGTTGTACAGCGTTGAACAGCGCATCAGTCACATGCGTCAAGCGACGCATGTGACTGATACAAATCAACGGAAATGTGAACTTAGCCTTATGTGTCTTGTTCAGTGGTAGTTGGTAGAGATGAGCAAGTACTGTAATACTCGTAATCACTATATTCGTAACGAGTACTTTGTAATACTCGCATATTCGTTCCGAATAGTGAGTACAATGTAAGTCAATAGGAAATGCGAGAAAATTTATGCTGGACCAAACAAAGAGGTCTGGGGGATGGGAATGGGATGAAAGTAAATGGGGAGAGCCTGGAAAATATGCCTGCTTGCATTTCTGACCCACATATGGTCTCTCTCTCTCTCTCTCGTGCCCGCGCCATCGGTAAGTATGATGACCAAGATGGTTGCGGCATTACTGTGATTGGTTAAGAAGCCCTGCATGTTTAGTGGCTTCAAAGCAGGTGCCAAACCTGCTGGGCGGGACATACAAATAGCGCGAGGCAAGTACACAAAAACTACTAATATATCGAGTACCCTGAATACCGTTCTATCCGTGCAAGTAGCGAATAGTAACGATTACACTCACTCACCACTAGTGGTTGGGTTTCAGCCTCCCTTACCTCGGTCATGTCTCTGAAAACTGAACACCTTATACTACTGTACACTCCAGGGAGGATCCAGTTTTGGAATATGACAGTGCTCGAGGATAATGTGGTCCTGGTCCCTTCATGTTTAATTCTACTGAAATGTTTGGCAGTTACTCTGCGTCTTTTTTATCACAACATGTTGTTTTGCAACCCTGGTAACTACAACAAACCTTTTGCTGGTTCTGTTATCAAACATCAATATCTTAATAATTTCAAGAGTACTGCACCCACCCTTGTTAGGGTTCATTTACATAGAACTATCAGCAGTACGATACAACCGCCGATCAGTAAACGTTTACCTGTTTGAGAGCCACACGCCGACAAAAGCGAATTATGCGAACCGACCGATCTGTGCTAGATTGCTCAGTGTGCATAGGCTGCCATTGTTCTTAGCAGTACCAGCCCTGTTAAAACAGGACTATGGTCCTCTAAGGCTATGTGAGCACGCTGCGGATTTACCGCGGATTTGCCACGGAATTGCTGCAGAAAATGTGTCTAAAGCCCACTTTACACGCTTCAATATATCTCACAATGCGTCGTTGGGGTCAAGTTGTAAGTGATGCACATCCGGCATCGTTTGTGAGGTATCTGCGTGTGACAGCTACGTGCGATCAGGATTGAACGCAAAACCGTTGATCGCAAACACATCGTATCTTTGTCTAGAATTGAGCGTTTTGTTGCACGAACCTAGTCAATTGTAACGTGTGACATCCCTCATACGATTTTGGTGTCTGAGGCTATGTGCGCAGGTGTGCGCTCTGCACCGCAGCTTAAAAAAGGTCCGCTTCAGAGCGCAGCTGAAAAGCTGCGTTCTGAAGCGCCTCACAATGTCTGTCATTCACTAATCTCTGTCAGTCAGTCACTATCTCTGTCCCTCACTCTCTGTCCATGTCAGTCTATCCCCCTCTCTCATATACTCACCGATCCCCGATCCCCGGCGCTGCACGGCGTTCACACTGCTCCGGCGGCTTTTACTGTTTTGAAAAAGCCAGCCGCCCATTAAACAATCTCGTATTCCCTGCTTTCCCCGCCCATCGGCGCCTATGATTGGTTACAGTGAGACACGCCCCCACGCTGAGTGACAGGTGTCACACTGCACCCAATCACAGCAGCCGGTGGGCGTGTCTATACTGTGTAGTGAAATAAATAATTAAATAATTAAAAAAAATGGCGTGCAGTCCCCCCAATTTTAAAACCAGCCAGATAAAGCCAAACGGCTGAAGGCTGGTATTCTCAGGATGGGGAGCTCCACGTTATGGGGAGCCCCCCAGCCTAACAATATCAGCCAGCAGCCGCCCAGAATTGCCGCATACATTAGATGCGACAGTTCTGGGACTGTACCCGGCTCTTCCCGATTTGCCCTGGTGCGTTGGCAAATCGGGGTAATAAGGAGTTATTGGCAGCCCATAGCTGCCAATAAGTCCTAGATTAATCATGTCAGGCGTCTCCCCGAGATACCTTCTGTGATTAATCTGTAAATTCCAGTAAATAAACACACACACCCGAAAAAATCATTTATTAGAAATAAAAAACACAAACATATACCCTGGTTAACCACTTTAATCAGCCCCAAAAAGCCCTCCATGTCCGGCGTAATCCAAGATGCTCCAGCGTCGCTTCCAGCGCTGCTGCATGGAGGTGACCGGAGCTGCAGCAGACACAGCCGCTCCGGTCACCTCCACGCAGCTAATGAAGACAGCCGTGCGATCAGCTGAGCTGTCAGTGAGGTTACGCGCTGTCACTGGATCCAGCGGAGGATGCTGCGGTGGCCGCGGGTAACCTCAGTAACAGCTCAGCTGATCGCGCTACTCACCTCAGTTGCTGCGTGGAGGTGAGAGGAGCGGCGGTGAGTAGCGCGATCAGCTGAGCTGTCACTGAGGTTACCCGCGGCCACCGCTGCATCCAGTGACAGCGGGTAACCTCAGTGACAGCTCAGCTGATCGCACGGCTGTCTTCAGTTGCTGTGTGGAGGTGACCGGAGCGGCGGTGTATTCTGCAGCTCCGGTCACCTCCATGCAGCAGCGCTGGATGCGACGCTGGACCATCCTGGATTACGGCGGACATGGAGGGCTTTTTGGGGCTGATTAAAGTGGTGAACCAGGGTATATGTTTGTGTTTTTTATTTCTAATAAAGGATTTTTTTCGGGTGTGTGTGTTTATTTACTGTAATTTACAGATTAATCATGGAAGGTGTCTCATAGACGCCTGACATGATTAATCTAGGACTTATTGGCAGCTATGGGCTGCCAATAACTCCTTATTACCCCGATTTGCCAACGCACCAGGGCAAATCGGGAAGAGCCGGGTACAGTCCCAGAGCTGTCGCATCTAATGTATGCGGCAATTCTGGGCGGCTGTTGGCTGATATCGTTAGGCTGGGGGGCTCCCCATAACGTGGAGCTCCCCATCCTGAGAATAGCAGCCTTCAGCCGTATGGCTTTATCTGGCTGGTTTTAAAATTGGGGGGGACCGCACGCCGTTTTTTTAAATTATTTAATTATTTATTTCACTACACAGTATAGACACGCCCACCGGCTGCTGTGATTGGGTGCAGTGTGACACCTGTCACTCAGCGTGGGGGTGTGTCTCACTGTAACCAATCATAGGCGCCGGTGGGCGGGGAAAGCAGGGAATACGAAATTGTTTAATGGGCGGCCGGCTTTTTCAAAACAGTAAAAGCCGCCGGAGCAGTGTGAACGCCGTGCAGTGCCGGGGATCGGGGATTGGTGAGTATGAGAGAGGGCTGCTAACTTCAGTCACTCAGGAGTTTAGCGGTCACCGATGAGTCCTTCACAGGTGACCGCTAATCAGGGCGTGACACAGACAGAGCCGCAGCATGACCATGAAGTCGGGTGAAGTTCACCCGAGTTCATTCTGACAGTGCGGCTCTGTCTGTGTCTGCTGTCATCTGCCATTCAGCTCTGCTACACGGCTGTCTGTGTCTGCTGTTTGCGGCCATGTAGCAGAGCTGAATGGCAGATGACATAGTAAAAACGCATCCCTACACATTACACACGCTTGGCAAGTCAATAAATAAAAAAAAAAAAAAGGTGCCCAATGCATACGTCACAGAACACATGATCTAAAGGATCGCACACAAAATTGATCAATTTAACATAGACTACTAACGCACGTGTGACAGCAAATGAACGACCTACGTGTGATCTCATAAGATCCCGTATGCAACCTGGGCGTGTCACATCGCAAATGTGATTGTACAACTAATTGCAACGTGTAAAGCTGGCTTTACATTTCTGCAGTCATTCCCCAGCAAAACCTATGGGTATAAAAAAATGCTGTGCGTACACTGCATTTTTTATACCTACGGATTTCCGCGTGGAATTGCCATTGTGGAATTAATGTGCATGTCACTTCTTTTCTGCAGGTACCTGTGTTTTTTGCCATAGATAATGGAAAAAAAAAACCGCAGGGACCAACCTGCGGCAAAACCGCGGCAAAACCGCGGCAAATATGCCGGTGTGGTTTTACCGCGTTTTTTGCAGCGAGTGCGGTATTCTGCCAGAGGGTGCGGATTTTTCTTAAGAAAAGTCCATTTTCTAGTGCGCACATAGCCTAAAGCTGGGTTCACACATAGCGACAGCGACGTCGCTGTTACGTCACCATTTTATGTGACGCAACAGTGACCTTGTAAGTCGCTGTTATGATCGCTGCTTAGCTGTCAAACACAGCAGATGCAGCAGCGATCATAACGACACGCGTCGCTGTGCTACATGTGCAGAGAGCAGGGAGCCGCACATACTGCTTAGCGCTGGCTCCCTGAACTCCTAGCTACAGTACACATCGGGTTAATTACCCGATGTGTACTGCAGCTATCTACATGTGCAGAGAGCAGGGAGCCGCGCACACCGCTTAGCGCTGGCTCCCCTGCACTCCTAGCTACAGTACACATCGGGTTAATTACTCGATGTGTACTGCAGCTACACGTGCAGAGAGCAGGGAGCTGCGCACACCGCTTAGCGCTGGCTCCCCTGCACTCCTAGCTACAGTACACATCGGGTTAATTACTTGATGTGTACTGCAGCTACATGTGCAGAGAGCTGGGAGCCGGCGCTGGCAGCGAGAGCGGCGGATGCTGGTAACGAAGGTAAATATCGGGTAACCAGGAAAAGGTGTTCCCTTGGTTACCCAATGTTTACCCTGGTTACAGCTTACCGCAGGCTGCCAGATGCCGGCTCCTGCTCCCTGCTCGCTTCATTTCGTCGCTCTCTCGCTGTCACACACAGCGATGTGTGCGTCACAGCGGGAGAGCGACGACCAAAAAATGAAGCTGGACATTCAGCAACGACCGGCGACCTCACAGCAGGGGCCAGGTCGTTGCTGGATGTCACGCACAGCGACAGTGACGGGACGTCGCTGCAACGTCACAGAAAATGGTGACATAGCAGCGACATCGTTGTGGTCGTCGCTGTGTGTGGCACCACCCTAAGAATGAGTATTTTTTATGCTGCATAAAAGATAAATAGCCATTTTGTTGGTAATCAGAAGCCTGTTTACACTTCAAGATAACCCTGAAACTAGCATTTTTTAAAAGCGCTCATCTTGATTATCTTGCAGTGTAAATACCCCTTAGGACTTTTAACAATTTGAGTTTTCAGAGTCAGTTAAAACTTTTTGGGCCCATTTTACCTAAGGAAAACAAGCTGCCTAATAATTTTCCACACCTTCATAAAGGGTGCTGATATCCTTAGGTCACACCACACTCATTATGCAAATACACATCACCTAATATGCTTCCACCAATAAGCATTTAAGTTTATATATCTTGGAGTTTGGAAATCTGCATAACAATGATGATATGGTCAAAATACTCACTGTGCTGATGGGTCCACACCATATACACTGTGTGCAGAATTATTAGGCAAGTTGTATTTTAGAGGATTTTTTTTATTATTGATCAACAACTATGTTCTCAATCAACCCAAAAGAGTCATAAATATCAAAGCTTAATATTTTTGGAAGTTGGAGTGGTTTTTTTAGATTTGGCTATCTTAGGAGGATATCTATTTTTGCAGGTAACTATTACTATGCAGAATTATTAGGCAACTTAATAAAAACCAAATATATTTCCATCTCATTTGTTTATTTTCACCAGGTAAACCAATATAACTGCACAAAATTTCGAAATAAACATTTCCGACATGCAAACACAAAACCCAAAAACATTAGTGACCAATATAGTCACCTTTCTTTATGATGACACTCAACAGCCTACCATCCATAGATTCTGTCAGTTGCTTGATCTGTTTACGATCAACATTGCGCGCAGCAGCCACCACAGCCTCCCAGACACTGTTCCACTCCCTGTAGATCTTACATTTTATGAGGGACCACAGGTTCTCTATGGTGTTCAGATCAGGTGAATAAGGGGCCCATGTCATTATTTTTTCATCTTTTAGACCTTTACTGGCCAGCCATGCTGTGGAGTAGTTGGATGCATGTGATGGAGCATTGTCCTGCATGAAAATCATGTTTTTCTTGAACAATACCGACTTCTTCCTGTACCACTGCTTGAAGAAGTTGTCTTCCAGAAACTGACAGTAGGTCTGGGAGTTGAGTTTCACTCAATCCTCAAACCAAAAAGGTCCCACAAGTTCATCTTTGATGATACCAGCCCATACCAGTACCCCACCTCTACCTTGTTGGCATCTGAGTCCGAGTAGAGCTCTCTGTTCTTTACTGATCCAGCCTCTGGCCCATCAAGAGTCACTCACATATCATCAGTCCATAAAACCTTTGAAAAATCAGTCTTCAGATATTTCTTGGCCCAGTCTTGACATTTTATCTTATTTTTCTTGTTCAAAGGTGGTCATTTTTCAGCCTTCCTTACCTTGGCCATCTCCCTGAGTATGACACACCCTGTGCTTTTTGATACTCCAGTAACGTTGCAGCTCTGAAATATGGCCAAACTAGTGGCACATGGCATCTTAGCAGCTTCACGCTTGATTTTCCTCAATTCATGGGCAGTTATTTTGCGCCTTTTTTGCCCAACACGCTTCTTGCAACCCTGTTGGCTATTTGTCATGAAACGCTTGATTGTTTGGTGATCATGCTTCAAAAGTTTGGCAATTTCAAGACTGCTGCATCCCTCTGCAAGACATCTCACAATTTTGGACATTTCAGGGTCTATCAAATCTCTCTTCTGACCCATTTTGCCAAAGGAAAGGAAGTTGCCTAATAATTAAGCACACCTTATATAGGGTGTTGATATCATTACACCGCACCCCTCCTGATTACAGAGATGCACATCACCTGATTTACTTAATTGGTAGTTGGCTCTCAAGCCCATACAGCTTGGAGTAGGACAACATGTATAAAAAGTATCATGTGAACAAAATACTCATTTGCCTAATAATTCTGCACACAGTGTAGATGAATACATTAATTGGTCATCATTGAATATAATAATATACAGCATACATTTTTTTGCAGAAACCAATTGTATATGAAATTGAAATAGATTATATTTTGCTGTACAGTGATAAATATAAAGGGTATAACAATCTACCTGCCTGACCAATAACAAAAGGACATAGTATACATTTATATGTAAGTGGTCACAGACTGCCCAAATATTTCTATGCCAAGAAAAGAATACTATACTAAGCCAAAAGTTAAATCTGCAGTTGTCCAATTCTAAATATATTTACCATCTCTTTGTGCAAACACTTTCTCGAAATGTTATTTATTTTGTAAAATATGTGTATGACTAGAGTTGAGCTAATACCTAACTATTCGTACTCGCTATATTCCTAACGAGTACTGTCTAATACTCACGTAATCATTCCTAATAGCGTGTACAAAGCAAGTCAATGGGGAAAAACTCGCAATGTAACAAGTAACCCGAATACTGTACTATTCATGTGTGTAGCAAATATTGCGGAATTCGGGTTACTCGTTACTTTGTGAATTTTCCCCATTGAGTTACATTGCAAACGCTATTCGGAATGAATACGCAAGTATTAGACAGTGCTCGTTAGGAGTATCGTGAGGACAAATAGTTAGGTACTCGCTCAACTCTATCTATGACGTCAAGCTGTGGGATTTTGGTTTTGTTTGTCAATTTTTAATGCGAAATATAAAACATTCCCAAGAATCTGATGGGCTGAGGAAACTATTAGATAACATCCAAAATCTTTTCACATTCTCAAGTGCCAAAAACTGTCCATAGGATAGGCCATAAAAGTATAGTAGATAGAGATCCCAGTAACTTGGCTTGCATCTTTCTTAGAAAGGTACCCTAGCAAGTACTGCTGTGAGTGGACAGGTGGTCGGAATTCCGATTCATTTGGATGTCAATATAAGCCAGCATTGTGCAACAGAGCACTGTTTCAAGATAGATGAAAGTCTCATAGGTAGGACCCAAATCTATTATACATTTATGGTATATCCTGTGAGATGGTAATACCCCTTTAAGGTAAAATGATGAAAGATTAATTTAGGAAAAAGAATCATTAAAACTAGAAATGCTGAAACAAGAGATTTTGAAAATCAAAATTTAGAGACTGTATTTGGCATAGAACTACTTAAAAGAGTATTGTGAGGAGAGTAAACACACTACATCACTAATGATTTTGGTTTACGGTAAAATCTAAGCTCAGATCTAAACGATTATATTATTTTGACGTTAACCCCTTCCCGACATGGGACGTACTGGTATGTCCTATTTTTCACTGCGTTCCCACAAATCAAAGTACCAATATGTCCTACTGATTGTGTTGGCACAGAAGCTGTGCAAGCACGAATGCCACCTAGAGCTACAGTTAGGTCCAGAAATATTTGGACAGTGACACAATTTTCGCGAGTTGGGCTCTGCATGCCACCACATTGGATTTGAAATGAAATCTCTACAACAGAATTCAAGTACAGATTGTAACGTTTAATTTGAAGGTTTGAACAAAAATATCTGATAGAAATTGTAGGAATTGTCCACATTTCTTTACAAACAGTCCACATTTTAGGAGGTCAAAAGTAATTGGACAAATAAACCAAACCCAAACAAAATATTTTTATTTTAAATATTTTGTTGCGAATCCTTTGGAGGCAATCACTGCCTTAAGTCTGGAACCCATGGACATCACCAAACGCTGGGTTTCCTCCTTCTTAATGCTTTGCCAGGCCTTGACAGCCGCAGCCTTCAGGTCTTGCTTGTTTGTGGGTCTTTCCGTCTTAAGTCTGGATTTGAGCAATTGAAATGCATGCTCAATTGGGTTAAGATCTGGTGATTGACTTGGCCATTGCAGAAGGTTCCACTTTTTTGCACTCATGAACTCCTGGGTAGCTTTGGCTGTATGCTTGGGGTCATTGTCCATCTGTACTATGAAGCGCCATCCGATCAACTTTGCGGCATTTGGCTGAATCTGGGCTGAAAGTATATCCCGATACACTTCAGAATTCATCCGGCTACTCTTGTCTGCTGTTATGTCATCAATAAACACAAGTGACCCAGTGCCATTGAAAGCCATGCATGCCCATGCCATCACGTTGCCTCCACCATGTTTTACAGAGGATGTGGTGTGCCTTGGATCATGTGCCGTTCCCTTTCTTCTCCAAACTTTTTTCTTCCCATCATTCTGGTACAGGTTGATCTTTGTCTCATCTGTCCATAGAATACTTTTCCAGAACTGAGCTGGCTTTATGAGGTGTTTTTCAGCAAATTTAACTCTGGCCTGTCTATTTTTGGAATTGATGAATGGTTTGCATCTAGATGTGAACCCTTTGTATTTACTTTCATGGAGTCTTCTCTTTACTGTTGACTTAGAGACAGATACACCTACTTCACTGAGAGTGTTCTGGACCTCAGTTGATGTTGTGAACAGGTTCTTCTTCACCAAAGAAAGTATGCGGCGATCATCCACCACTGTTGTCATCCGTGGACGCCCAGGCCTTTTTGAGTTCCCAAGCTCACCAGTAAATTCCTTTTTTCTCAGAATGTACCCGACTGTTGATTTTGCTACTCCAAGCATGTCTGCTATCTCTCTGATGGATTTTTTCTTTTTTTTCAGCCTCAGGATGTTCTGCTTCATCTCAATTGAGAGTTCCTTAGACCGTATGTTGTCTGGTCACAGCAACAGCTTCCAAATGCAAAACCACACACCTGTAATCAACCCCAGACCTTTTAACTACTTCATTGATTACAGGTTAACGAGGGAGACGCCTTCAGAGTTAATTGCAGCCCTTAGAGTCCCTTGTCCAATTACTTTTGGTCCCTTGAAAAAGAGGAGGCTATGCATTACAGAGCTATGATTCCTAAACCCTTTCTCCGATTTGGATGTGAAAACTCTCATATTGCAGCTGGGAGTGTGCACTTTCAGACCATATTATATATATAATTGTATTTCTGAACATGTTTTTGTAAACAGCTAAAATAACAAAACTTGTGTCACTGTCCAAATATTTCTGGCCCTGACTGTACGTTTAAGTGATAGCTGGGCTGCAGCTGTCACAGCCAAAACTGGTGCCTGCACTGTCCATAGCTGTTTAACCTTTTAAATTCCGAGATCAATTATGATCGAGACCCCAAGGACACGATCATAGGGATCCAATCGTTGCCATAACAGCAGGGGGTCAAATGATCTGACAGTTAAGGTGCCAAGTGCATAGTCTAACAAGCATTCCACCATTCCAGCAAAATCTGCACTCCAGCAAATCTGCACTCCAATATGGAGCTCATTTCCGTCTGAGCTTTGCACTGTGCCTGAAAAGTGACTTGAATGTGAAAATTACTTGTTTGAGGGTGGTATAGTCTCCCTGTGAGTATGCTTTCTTACATTGCTGCGCCTCAAACTTGGGCATTTTGTGTAGCTTTTTTGTGAGGTTGATGTGTCAGGGTAGTCTATTGAATCATTGTTGTTGCTATGCACTAGAGGTGTAATCAAATCAATAGCTGATGTGAATGTAACATTGTAGAAAATGGTGGCTGTAGCTAAGTTGTGGAGTAAAGATTTGGTGGACAACGGTATGAAAAGAGAGTGTGAATATCCAAACTTAAAAGATATTTCTGCAGGGATATACTAACTGCTAGACCTGGAGGTGGCAGGTGAAAAGGCAGGGATGAGAATGTGAGTAGATAGATGTCAGATAGGGGAAAGGTGATATTGTGAGATTAGATATGGACCAGAAGCTGGTGAAGATGAGACCTATGGTATGTCCTTCATTAATGATGACTATTGTGTGGGACTAATATGTTGTGAATGTCAGTTACAGTGCCTACAAGTAGTATTCAACACCCTGCATATTTAGCTGGTGTACACATTCGGAATTAACTTGGCATTGTGACATTTGGACTGTAGATCAGCCTGGAAGTGTGAAATGCACTGCAGCAAAAAAGAATGTTATTTCTTTTTTTATTTTTTTCTTTAAATTGTGAAAAGTTTATTCAGAGGGTCATTTATTATTCAACCCCTCAAACCACAAGAATTCTGTTTGGTTCCCCTAAAGTATTAAGAAGCACAAAGAACAATGAGCTTCAAATGTTTGGATTAATGATCTCTTTTTCCAGCCTTTTCTGACTAATTAAGACCCTCCCCAATCTTGTGAACAGCACTCATACTTGGTCAACATGGGAAAGACAAAGGAGCATTCCAAGGCCATCAGAGACAAGATCGTGGAGGGTCACAAGGCTCGCAAGGGGTACAAAACCCTTTCCAAGGAGTTGGGCCTACCTGTCTCCACTGTTGGGAGCATCATCCGGAAGTGGAAGGCTTATGGAACTACTGTTAGCCTTCCACAGCCTGGACAGCCTTTGAAAGTTTCCACCCGTGCCGAGGCCAGGCTTGTCCGAAGAGTCAAGGCTAACCCAAGGACAACAAGGAAGGAGCTCCGGGAAGATCTCATGGCATTGGGGACATTGGTTTCAGTCAATACCATAAGTAACGTACTCCACCGCAATGGTCTCCGTTCCAGACGAGCCCGTAAGGTACCTTTACTTTCAAAGCGTCATGTCAAGGCTCGTCTACAGTTTGCTCATGATCACTTGGATGATTCTGAGACAGACTGGTTCAAGGTTCTCTGGTCTGATGAGACCAAGATCGAGATCTTTGGTGCCAACCACACACGTGACGTTTGGAGACTGCATACGACCCCAAGAATACCATCCCTACAGGCAAGCATGGTGGTGGCAGCATCATGCTGTGGGGCTGTTTCTCAGCAAAGGGGCCTGGCCATCTGGTCCGCATCCATGGGAAGATGGATAGCACGGCCTACCTGGAGATTTTGGCCAAGAACTTCCGCTCCTCCATCAAGGATCTTAAGATGGGTCGTCATTTCATCTTCCAACAAGACAACGACCCAAAGCACACAGCCAAGAAAACCAAGGCCTGGTTCAAGAGGGAAAAAATCAAGGTGTTGCAGTGGCCTAGTCAGTCTCCTGACTTTAACCCAATTGAAAACTTGTGGAAGGAGCTCAAGATTAAAGTCCACATGAGACACCCAAAGAACCTTGGATAGCTTGGAGAAGATCTGCATGGAGGAGTGGGCCAAGATAACGCCAGAGACCTGTGCCGGCCTGATAAGGTCTTATAAAAGACGATTATTAGCTGTAATTGCAAACAAGGGTTATTCCACAAAATATTAAACTTAGGAGTTGAATAATAATTGACCCACACTTTTATGTTGAAAATTTATTAAAATTTAACTGCGCAACATAACTTGTTGGTTTGTAAGATTTATGCATCTGTTAATAAATCCTGCTCTTGTTTGAAGTTTGCAGGCTCTAACTTATTTGCATCTTATCAAACCTGCTAAATCTGCAGGGGGTTGAATACTACTTGTAGGCACTGTATGCTTTGGCTGCTGGGAGGCTCCCTCTTGTGGCCAGGAATGGTTTGGACATAGACCAGGTGTGTTGAGCAATGGGCGTTTCCATTGCTAACTCTCTGCTTATTTAAATCCTGGTCTGATAGCAGGCTTTGCCGGATGTCAGTTGTTCTTTGTTCACCAGCCTGTTTCATTTTGCTCCACACCACATCTACCCCAGATAAGTGCTTTGCTCTTTATTTGTTGTTTGGTTCTTTTACTCTTATCTGAGTTTGTCATTTGCTGTGGTTGTTTTCAGTTTTTTTGCATGCAGGGATTTTCCCTCTCAGTTGCTTAGCTGGGAAACTCCCTGCAGTTATGTTTGGAATATAGCTCCTTTAAGTCCATGTGTTTGTGGCTTTTTGAATTTGTAATGATTCTTGTTTTCTGTTCATTGGTATGACAAGAGCGCCTGTTAAAGGATGGAGTGCAGATCGTGCGATCTGAGGGCCTTTTTGTACTATTAGGAAATTGGAATTTTGCAGGGTTTTTCTCTGGCCACCATCAGCCCCTTTCCTGTCCTTTCCAATTTTAGTCAGTGGGGGCCTCACCTTTTGCTAATCCTATCATCTATCTGTGTATTATGTTTTCCTATATCACCGCAGTCTTTGAATGTGGGGGGCTTGCTATTCTTTATCTATTTTCTGAGGCAGAGAGTTATTCATCTTTCCTTCCTTTAGGATAGCTAGTTCTCCGGCTGGGTTCGCAGTGCACAGGATGTTAGTTCACCCCCTGGCTACTTCTAGTGTTGATGGTTAGTAAGGGGATGGCGGCCAGATTAGTTGCCAATGCTCTTGTCACCTTTTACCAATGATTTGTGGTGGTCTTCCATAGTTCCGGATCATAAGACTAATAGTTCAGAAGCTGCTTACTGGTGGGAATTTCAGAAGAAAGTGTAGAAGCCAAGGGGAAAAATGGTTGGTAAGGGCAGATGCAGGGCTCAGGATGACCCAGTGGTGTAAATAGAGTTTGATGGGTTCCAGTGCAAAATATGGTCAGCTGTATGGACCCTTGTAGCTAAATCCTATAAAGACATAGGTTTTTTCCCTCCCTCTCCCTTGATTATATAGCAATATTCCCCATCCTGTACTAATGTCCCCCATCCTGGGTCCATTCCTAGTAAATATGTTCCCATCTAGGTAAATATTTCCACTATCCTGATATATATGTGTAGCACTCAGGGATATGGGGTACTCGGTTATGGGTAGTGTACGTCCTGGGGATGTCACGATGGTGGAAGTTACCCGATTCTGTGCCCTGGGCCCTTTTTGTAATGGGGATATTTACAGGGGATTTGTGAATAAAGTTATTTGTAACGCCACTTGCAGTGTTGCGGCTAAATATAGGGGCCGCCGCTGCAGAATGTCTCTACTAGGGCTGATGGTATGGGCAGCTAGTATGGTAGTCCCTCTGCAATAGGGTATTGCCCCAGCGAGTGTATGGTGCGGTGGACATTGGAAGAAAGAGTCCAGACAGGTAGTCAGTGCAACTGGTTTACTAACTTTTCAGGTGTTAACTGGTTGCCGGCTGGTTTTGCCTCCAGGTCCCCTTCGTCCCAGTCCCAGTCTGGTTCTCTTGTACCTTCTTCCCCTACATCTGTCTTTGGTAAGTGGGTAAGTGGGTCCCCGTGGTATGAAACACTCAGGGGCACTTTGCACACTACGACATCGCAAGCCGATGGTAGCGATGCCGAGCGCGATAGTCCCCGGCCCCGTCGCAGCTGTGATATCTTGTGATAGCTGCCATAGCAAACATTATCGCTACAGCAGCTTCAGATGCACTTACCTGCCCTGTGACGTCGCTCTGGCCGGCGAACCGCCTCCTTCCTAAGTGGGCGGGTCGTGCGGCGTCACAGCGACGTCACACGGCAGGCGGCCAATAGAAGCAGAGGGGCGGAGATGAGCGGGACGTAAACATCCCGCCCACCTCCTTCCTTCCTCATTGCAGCCGGGACGCAGGTAAGGCGATGTTCCTTGCTCTTGCGGCTTCATACACAGCGATGTGTGCTGCCTCAGGAACGAGGAACAACATCGTACCTGTCGCTGCAGCGACATTATAGAAATGCCCGACACTACATCGATCATAAAATTTTTACACTTTTGCGCTCCTTAATCGTATTAAAATGGATTCACATACTCCAATGTCGACAACGACGCCGGATGTGCGTCACTTTCGATTTGACCCCACTGACATCGCAGCTGCGATGTCGTAGTGTGCAAAGTACCCCTTCGTCCACCTCTGTTCGCCTGATGGTAGCGCGAACTCTGTGGGGTTGGAGTCTCTGGTCCAGTCCTTGGTTCTCTTTCCTACTGAGTCTTCAGATTCTTTAGGGTCAGCAAGGTCCTTGATAATCCCCTTGCTGTGCAGGTGTTAACAGGTCGGCTTGAAGCTCTTTTCTGTCCTAGGGTCCTGTACCCCGTCGGTGCATAGTTCCAGGAGTACTCCACCATACACCATTAGCAACTACCTCTCCTGGGTACAAGGTCACCGTCAACCCGAGTCAGGACGTTGCTGAGTCACACCTTTACACTTTCACAGTCACTGCAGTTCAACAGTCACACACGTTCTGACTACTGACTACTGTCTTCCTGTGTCCTGACTCTCCTCAGTCTGCCCCTCCAACCTGGTCAACTAGGGGACTGGATTGGCTCCACTTCTAGGCGGCCATCCATGGTCCCACCCTAGCTAAGTGCCATTGTATGGGGGATTGTTGGGGAAAACTGGGATTACCTGGGTATTTGTTGTTGCCGACACTCGGGTTCTGGGTCCCTAAGGGGGTAGGCCCTACATCCTTGTGGTGATACAGAACCTTGTAGCACCCTGAGGTGTTCAGGGGTGCTACATATGTTCCCCATCCTTGGCCTCTTCCTGGTAAATATATTCCCCATACTGATGTATATTTTTGCCACCTTCCTTTTAAATATGTCTCCCATATGGTATATGTCACAAACCACCGGGGGGGTCACTCAGAAATCCCCCGCGCTGGCTACCAGTACGTCACAATCGGGGGGTAACAAGTGGGGGTCACCCCTCCTTTATACCTCCCGACCGACAGACAGAGCACGTGATGCGCTCTCTAGCGCCCCTCTTATAGTCAGGCCAATTATGGAATTGCCCGACGATAAGCAAGGAGGCCGCTATACTACTTATGCCGATTATTGAAGGGTCCCCAGTGAGAGTAGGGTATATATTCCCCCGACCTCCGCGGGCGGAATATATAAAACCTCCCCGGATCTCACTGGCCTCCCCACAATAATCCTTGGCACAACTCGCTGCCACCAACCGCTTCACGGTAACTATTAGCCGAACACACAGACGTGGGATTCAAGATCGAGATAACAGAACAGCCCAAGATTAATTATATAATTTAATCAGCCTAAAGCACACTAGAAACTACAATATATACAATAGGGAATCTACAGAATATACATATGTCAGAGTACAGTTACAGATAAAGCATGGTTTACAAACAGGTATGCAATTTGATCAGTTACCTTGTGCGTCTGGCCACAGGGGGGCGCTGTAGACCAGGTTTCTAGGAACTCCCACAGATGTTTCCTGCACGTGACCCCCAGCGAAAGAACACTGGAAAATGGCCGAAGTAGGGTTATCAACCTGGGCAAATCCAGGTCCCCTCCTACCTTCGTGACCTCAGAGGGAGCACTGCTCCACCCCTGGCTGGAGTTATGGACAAAATCCACAACATGGAATATGGCCATAACTTGGCCTGGGAGCGTCGTAGGCGGACGCCAATGCTCTCATTGTGACAGTTATGAATTTAGCTACAGAATGAGAGGTTTCATGACTTGTCTACTAGTTCCACATTGGCTGATATCACGCCTGGGGTATTTCCCAAGCTCCCGCTCCCATAAAAAAGGTGTGCCAGCATCGTCCGCATGCGAAAACACCATTTTTATGGTTGCCGTATTTATCGGAAATATGGCTTGCGAGATATGAACCATTTTTTACTGGAGTCGTTCTGTCTGGCTAGTTCCAGAGCCTTATAATGAGATACAACTCTTGTTACAGGGTGACGGCAGGGAGTCATCCTGTGTCCTTTGTTCCCACATCACCTAATTTCCATATCACAGGAGATGGCCATGGGATGGGTTGCTAAACAAGTTGTGTGAAGGAAAGGGGGGGTGACACCAGGAGAGGGCTTCCTGACATAACTTGAATATCATGATTTATCGTCATATCTCCGGATTTACCTCACAGTATATTTGTTCTCAACCCTGCTATATATGTCTCCCATCCTGGGATCCTTCGTGGTAAATACGTCCCCAATCCTAGTATATATGTCTCTCATCCTGGTATGCATTATCTTGTCCTCTCTTGCATTTGTCTTTCGAGGGCGACCAGCCTTCTTGGGGGACTTGAAAGAGTTTGTGATGTTGTAAAGATGGAATATTTTTGAAATCACAAACTTGTAACTACCAACTTCTCTTTCTATGGCTGATAGGCTCAGCCCTTTGACCTTCATATTGACAACCTGCAGCTGGTGGGTTTCAGTCACTTTGGAATGGCACACCGTTTATGCAAAGTCAGTGCAAGCTAGAAAGATAGCCTGTCATTTAAATAGGGTTTGTCAGATAATTAAGGAAATTAGTACGAGGTGCCAGATTAACACCAATATCTTGCAGATATCTGAAAGTGTTCTCTAATTCTGATCCGTGTTCTTTTTCATTTACATTTTTATTATGTGCTTTTGAAAAAAATTCAATTTATGAAATAAGCTTAAAATACTGCTAGGTTACTCATGTTAGGATATAATCACATAGGACTACACAATGACCTTAACATTTAGGAAATTGTGTGATGTTCTCTAATTTTTACCTCCAGTGTATATCACCAGCAGTGAGGAGAAACAGGGAGATGGAGAGTAAGTGGTAGAAGGAGAAGAAGGAGAATGAATGGTTTTTCTTTTTGTTTAAAAAGGAAGAATATAAGGTTCAGGAGTTGGTCAGCAGATAAAGTAATGTGTTATTGTTTATTCATGCATGTTGTAAAAGTGTAATTGTGGAATAATAAAACAAAAAAAGGGAGGAGCAGTTAGGAATAGGTTGTGGGTATTTTCGTTAGTTCTCTTCTGGTACATTTCAATTGTGCACTTAACAAGCTGCACTTAAAGGATTTGCATGCATAGACGACTGTTAGGGCCAGGTGGACGGACAGACCCAGGAGGTGGATCCACTGGGCCGAACTCCTTGATGGTGGTAAGGGGTCCGGTAGCTGGAGCACTACAGGTAGCTGAACAGTCCGTGCACAAGAGTATAACGGAGAAGTCCCTGGGACCACGGAGTCACTGATGGTAGTCCGGGTGACGGAGCTCCGGTTCGGAAGCCGAGATGATGTCAGGCGGAGTCCGGAACCTTGGGAGCGAGATGACGGGTCACCGCAGGGATCAGAGACGGTACGGACTGTCAGGATGGCAGATAGACAGCGTTCGGGTCTCGGGATTCGGCAGGACTGGATGGCACGGCAGGATCGGCTCTAGAAGAGAGAGAGGTGAGTATCTCACAGGAACACAAGGAGACCTGACTCCTAGCTAGAGAAACAGGAAGATCAGGCCCCGCCCACTTGGACATTAAACCCCTTTATACCCTGTACCTGTGTGCTTCATTTCCTGTCAATTGACGCTGGCCCTTTAAGAAAGGCTTCTGGCATTAGGGCGCGCGCGCGGCCCGGGTGCCAGAAGCCAGAGCAGGAAGCTGAGGGAAGGAAGCAGCAGAGCCGGGCTGGGACTGAGAAGCCGACGGGCGCCGGGAGCGGGGACCAGGACGCCTGGGAAGCGCAGGCGATGGACGCTGGAGAGCGGGGAGCGGCGGAGACCGGACCGAAGAACCGGGGAGCGAGGCAGGGGAGCCGGAGAGCGTGACAGGTGAGCCGGGGAGCAGCGCAGGGGACCCGGGGAGCGTGACAATGACCATATATAAAATGTAAAATTTCAAATATAACATTTCAAACTACTCGTCTTTTCCTGGAATATAGATAACAAAATCTAAAAAATAAAAAAAATACAATATATTGTACCACTAATTCAACACACAAGGTGGACCAGCTGTCCTCCGAGCTCTGGATAGTAAATACCTGTTCACTCTGTGTTGCACGGACCAGGACTAGGAACAAGTCCAGCAATGTAGATAATCAACGTGGGGAAGTTCAGCAGGAAGGAGATAATTTGGAGACAATGGAGACAATACTGCGGTATTGGGGACTGTAGGGTGTACTGAATGTAACTTGATCTGAGACGTTACTAATATTCTTATTTTTTTTCCCTTTTGAATACAATAAATGGGTTCTATCCATATTGTCTACCAATTTTCTAGCTCTTTCCAGATAATATTTAGGATAGCCTCTTTTGGTCAATCGATTGCAAGCTAGGTCAGCTTCCAATTTGTAAGTAGGATTTTGTGTGCAAACTACTACCACTAATTATACAAAAGCCCAAACTAATTAAATAAATTATTTATTCCATATATTAAATACCGAATTGAAAAAAGAAATGACAAAATTGCTGTTTTTTTGTCACTTCCCCAAATTTTTTTTACAAAAATATGTCAGAAAGTCAGAAAACCCCCACTGTATTACCAATAATACTATAGCTTGTCCTGTAAAAAACATGCCCTCATATTACCCTATCGACTGAAAAATATGGCTCTTAAAATATGACACAAATTATTTTTATATTTTGGTAGTAAAATCTTATGTATTGTATTAAAACTTTAAAAATATAACTAAACTGACCCATAGAGCAAAGATAACGTCATTTTTACCAGAAAGTGAAGATTCTAAAATCAAAACCCCTAAAAGAACTGCAGAATTGCTGTTGTTTTCCTATCCAATTGGATTTTTAAAAAAATATTTTTCACTATATTATATTGTAAAATGAGTGGCGTCAAAACTATACTGCAAAAAAAGCTTTCATACAGCTTCAACCGGCATGTCAATGGAAAAGAAAAATGTTGGGGCTACGGGAACACAAAGAGGAAAAATGAAGAGAAAAAAAATAAAATTGGCTGAGTCTCCAAAGACTTCCTACTCCATAAAGAAAGGGTTGCTAACAAAAAGCAAAAGAAATGACCATAACTGCATAAATAAAACAATCAATTCCTGTTTTTATTTCTTAAACTCATTGGCTCTATAAAGGTTGATTTTATAGCAAAAAGCAAACATATAACAACTACAACTGATAAAAATGCTTTTGTACCGAATTTCTCTCATTACTTGCTTAGGTAATGTCAAGAAGAAGTCAAGTGATAAATTTTCATTCATACTTTGGTCACTAACAGAGTGTTCATTGCATGCATAGAATAGATGAAAGGTTGATTTTATAATCAGTCAGTGATTGGGACCATAGGCAGATTATTAATGAGGGCAATCTTGGCTAATGCCCAGGGTTCCTGCTCTATATAGCAGGCTATCTGGCACTCATGTTGCATACAGGAGGTCATGTGGGGACTCATACTGTAAATAGGAGGCTCATGCTGTGTATATATATATATATATATATATATATATATACTGTATATGTATATATCATCAAAGTGATTAATGACCCTTTCACAGCAAAATGTAATGGTGACTACTCTGCTTTTTCTTCTTGACCTCTCTGCAGCTTTCAACACTGTTGACCACCATCTCCTACTCGCTATGCTCCACTCAATCAGTCTAAAGGACATCGCTCTCACCTGGTTCTTTTCCTATCTTTCTGACCACTCTTTCAATGTATCATTCACTGGCTCCACATTTTCTTCTATTCCTCTCACTGTAGGGGTTCCTCAAGGTTCAGTCCTTGGCCCTCTTCTCTTCTCTCTCTGCACTGCACTAATTGGACAGACCATCAGCAAATTAGGCTTCCAGTATCATCTTTATGCTGAAGATACACAACTATACACCTCATGCTCTGACCTCACCCATGCTGTACTACGGATCACCAGAGACTGTCTGTCCACAGTTTCCAACATGATGTCTGCTCTTTGGCTGAAACTTAACATTTCCAATAGTGAATGTCTTCTACTCCCTCCGTCTACTAACCTCGCTAAACCTGCCATATCCCTCTGTGTTTGCGGCACCACGATAACGCATAGGCCACAGACTTGCTATCTGGGTGTTATGTTTGGACTGATCTTTCCTTCACCTTCTTTATGCAATCTCTCGCCTGTTCTTGTCGCTTGCACCTGAACAACATTTCTAGAATCTATCTCTTTCTCACCATGGAAACAGCAAAAACCCTAACTGTAACCCTGATCCATTCCCGCCTCGATTACTGTAATTCTCTATTAATTGCCATCCCCCTAACTAGACTCTCTCCTCTCCAGTCCATCCTTAATGCTGCAGCCAGGGTTACCTATCTGGCTAATTGTTATTCTGATGCTTCCTCTCTATGCCAGTCATTGCACTGGCTGCCCATACATCATAGGATCCAATTCAAATTGCTTGTTCTCATCCACAAAGCCCTTCATAGCATGGCACCCGCCTTCATCTCCACCCTTCTCTCTGTCTATCACCCTACCCATTCTCTACGCTCTGCAAACGACCTTCAACTAACATCCACACTAATCCAAACCCTCCACTCCCAGCTCCAAGACTTCTCCTGAGCTGCACTAATCCTCTGGAATGCTCTACTCCAAGAAACTAGGACGATTCACAACTTACACTGCTTCAGACGCTTCCTAAAAACACATCTTTTTTGGGTGGCCTATTACCCTCCCTAATTGAAATCAATTCATATACTGTATATCCCCTCTGCTATTTCTCAGAACATAATTATCCCTTAAATTCCACTACACGCAAAAGCATTACAAAGATTTGCTGGTGAATGGTTCATGCAGCCTTTATCTATCCCCCATTGCTTCTAGATGAGAAAGGAGTTTGGGTCATTTATAAGTAATACATTTATTTAAATAATATGGTAAAAGGAAGATTCATATGAATCAAACAAATACAAAAAACATCAAATTGACATACATCTAAAACAAGTAAGATATGGTAGGCACAAAGCTAGTCTGCACACGTCAATGGTAGCATATGTACTGTAGTTCAATGAGTCACACCAATCCACCATTGTATACAGTACAGACCAAAGGTTTGGACACACCTTCTCATTCAAATTGTTTTCTTTATTTTCATGACTCTGAAAATTGTAGATTCACATTGAAGGCATCAAAATTATGAATTAACACATGTGGAATGAAATACTTAAAGTGTGAAACAACTGATAATATGTCTTATATTCTAGGTTCTTCAAAGTAGCCACCTTTTGCTTTGATTACTGCTTTGCACACTCTTGGCATTCTGAAAGTTTGTAAAGTTCGGGGGCACCAGCAGTGATGGGAGAACCAGAGACCGGATAGAACACCGATCCTACAGAGTTCGCCGTACATACTAAAGACTGAGAGACAACTAGGAGGGGACCTCAAGACGATTCAAGGCACTTGAGAAAGGTGCAGGGGAAAGAAGCCACCAGGAAACCAAACCGGCACTGGGACTAAGGGAACCAGCAGTGAATACCAGCCATTTCATTATTCACACTTTCAAGTTAGCAAGTGGCATTTTTCATTGTATGCTTCAATGTTTTTCGGTATGCTTATAGCATTATACTATTATCTAACTTTGATGTGCAGCCTTATCCTTATGTACTATGTATTTTTTTGGCTTGCACTCAAAATAAATATTAGTGCTCACTTCAGTTATCCTATTTAGTATTATGAAGTTTTTTTTCTGAATGTGAACACAGCTCCGCCCCTTTCGGCCATGTTTTTTCCATCTCCTATATAAGAAAGTCCTTGGTTACACCTCTCCACACAGCAGTTTTTAATTGCAATGAGATGACACACAGTTAGGGTCATAGAGTTAGGGACCCCAATATAGAGATATACCTTGACGAGGTTTTGGGGCTCAGTTACATTGATCAATGCGATTGCTAAATATCTCTTTTTTCCTAATATTCATGGCAGGTATGCATTTCATTATTCACACTTACAAGTTAGCAAGTGGCATTTTTCATTGTATACTTCAATATTTTTCGGTATGATTATGGCATTATACTATTATCTAAGTTTGATGTGCAGCCTTATCCTTATATAGTATGGTGAATACCAGCCTTCATCCGGGTACCAGTCATCAAGCTGCCGTGAGTAAAGAACCCAGTTACACTGCAATCCCTTGTGTGGCCTACCTTATTTCTGCACCTTACTCCATCACCTACTTCCCCTGGGGCCCCTTCCCTACTTGCGAAGGGCCCAATATCCAGGCTGCAACTAACATGAGCCCCAGCGGTGAGAAAGTGAGCAGCGGCAGTTCCATCACCGTAACTGCAACCCGCAAGTAGCCTCACGATACAAACTTTGTAAATACTCCCCTGTACATATTCCCCTTTTAAAGTGACCCCCAGGGTCACGGAACTGGGCAACGGCCAGCCAGTGAACTGTCCCCGTACATATACGGGACCGAGTACCCCATTGCCCTGGGCGGCACACAAAAGGGTGCATTTTTTTTGTCAAATCAAGAACGCACCTTGCGGCCATACTCTTAGTCCGCCCCTGATTGTGACCACATAGGGTCTGATATCATTTGGACAAACTTCACCCTCTGCTATAATGCTTACATATGGAGGCAGAGTAAGCAGTTACTGTGAAGGTCTGAATACAAAAGTAACTTCTAAAGAAAGTCCAAGCCTTTGCAGAATAATGTTAATGTGTTACAATGTGTCAACAATACCTTTATTATAATGTTATTTATGTACTTTTAAACAAAAAAATGCTATGTGAAGATTGAAATAGCTACTAATATGGCAAACAATGCACCTTGAGAATGTAACAGTAAAAATCTGTATATAGATTAGCTGAGCTGATAGATAAAGAAAACAACAAACAAAATGATCCTAAGATTTTCAGCTTCTGAATACTTCTAGAATAAAGTAAATAAAGTAAACATCTGAAAACAAGCAGAAGTGCGCATGCAATGTCTATATTATATTTGTACCAAATGAGTGGGTTCACCCATAAAGTGTTTTGTACTACCTTCTGCCAACACAGAATTCCTACTTTGAGGGCCTCCCACATCCTATTATCGTATCATAACTACAGCAGTATCGAGTCAATGCTGTTTTTTATGCTGCGTTCACACCTCTGTTTTATTGGTTCCCTGAACAGTCAATTAAAGCAACACTCCAGCATTATTGCACTGCTGGAGTTGCTCTCTAAATGTAAGCCCCCTGCCCCTGTATTATACTAACATTCCGGCGGCTTCACCCACTATCACCGCCGCTCCATCGGCCTTCTGGGATTTGTGACCAGCCTGCATCTCTAGTGTTTCATGGAGTGCGCCACAGGTCACAACTCAATACAGAGAGCCTTAATCTCATAGAGTTGTATTAATAGCTTGTGATG
This sequence comes from Anomaloglossus baeobatrachus, assembly GCF_048569485.1. Lineage (NCBI taxonomy): Eukaryota > Metazoa > Chordata > Amphibia > Anura > Aromobatidae > Anomaloglossus > Anomaloglossus baeobatrachus. Next base: position 188,242,224 of record NC_134356.1, read on the forward strand.
TAACTTCTGACTTCAGACCAGTCAGAAGTTACTGTCACAAGATGGCGCCTTCCGACTGGAGCGGCATTGGTAAAAGGTGAAGACGCCGGAAGGTGAGTATATGACAGGGAACACGGGGCTTAAGCGGGCTTTACACGCTACGATTTCGCTACATCGATCTCGTTGGGGTTACGGATATTGTGACGCACATCCGGCCGCTGTAGTGATATCGTTGTGTGTGACTCCTAGGAGCGATTTTGGATCGTTGCAAAAACGTCCAAAATCGCTCCTCGTTGACATGGGGGTCCACTCCCAATTATCGCTGCTGTCGCTGGGGCGAAGTTGTTCCTCGTCCCTGCGGCAGCACAAATCGCTACGTGTGACGCTGCAGGAACGAGTAACCTCACCTTACCTGCTGCCGGCCACAATGTAGAAGGAAGGAGATGGGCGGGATGTTTGATCCGCTCATCTCCGCCCCTCCGCTTTCATTGGGCGACCGCTTAGTGACATCGCTGTGACGCCGAACGGACCGCCCCCTTAGAAAGGAGGCGGTACGCCGGTCACAGCGACGGTGCAGGGCACGTAAGTACGTGTGACGGGGGTGCGCGATTTTGTGCACGACGGGCAGCGATATGGCCCTCTCGCAAAAACAATGGGGGCGAGTCTCATGCTAGCGATATCAGGGCCGATATCGTAGCGTGTAAAGCCACCCTTAAATTTAAAGCTCTACGTCAGCGCTGAAAAAAACCCTATAATGCTGAAATGTTGCTTTAGTTTTGCTCAGCACATACAATGGCTGGTTTGGAAATGTACATATTGTTTAAAGCGAGTGGGCAAAAAACACTGCAGCAAAGCCAAAAGCATAAGACAGTGTCTAATGCTAATTTGAGAAAAAAAACAGCCATCCCACCACAACAAGGTGTACCCATCGGAATGGTCCGAACCTGTCTCTAGTATTAGAAACTTATAATGTGTCAAATGACATCAAAATGAATAAGGGTGGAGCAGAACAGGGTCCTAACTGAGACATCCATCCATGGAATGTTATACAGATGGAGGAAGTACTTTGCTCAGAATGATGTTTACTCATGTTATTTACATGCTCTATTACTACCGTACTTACTTATTTACTTGTTGCAGGGTAAATGCTTGTTGTTTTTTTGGGGGGGTTTGTCTGTGAAATGGCCACGGTGTGAATGGGCTCCTACATTTTTTATGTGCACCAGCTTATAATCTCGCTCATCTTTTCAGTTTTGCTGCAATTTCTTGCACTTAGCACAAACAGGGTCATGGTCCTCCATGCTGAGCGAAGTATTTCATCTGTTTAGCTTCCCATGGATGGGTGTCTTAAGGCCCAGTCACACTAAACAACTTTCCAGCGATCCCAACAACGATACAACCTGATAGGGATCGCTGGTAAGTTGCTAGGAGATCGCTGGTGAGATGTCACTCTAAGCGACGCTCCAGCGATCCCACCAGCAACCTGACCTGGCAGGGATCGCTGGAGCGTCGCTACACGTGGAAGCATGCTGCGCTTGGTAACTAAGGTAAATATCGGGTAACCAACCCGATATTTACCTTGGTTACCAGCGCACACCTAGCCACAGTACACATCGGGTTAATTACCCGATGTGTACTCTGCTACGTGTGCAGGCAGCAGGAGTCGGCTTCTGCGGACGCTGGTAACCACGGTAAACATCGGGTAACCAAGAAACCCTTCCCTTGGTTACCCGATATTTACCTTCGTTACCAGCGTCCGCCGCTCTCACACTGCCAGTGCCGGCTCCCTGTTCACTGCACACATAGCCACAGTAGACATCGGGTTAATTACCCAATGTGTACTGCAGCTACATGTGCACAGAGCAGGAGCCGGCACTGACAGCTGAGAGTGGCGGACGCTGGTAACGAAGGTAAATATCGGGTAACCAAGGGAAGGGCTTCTTGGTTACCCACTGTTTACCGTGGTTACCAGCGTCCGCAGAAGCCGGCTCCTGCTGCCTGCACATTTAGTTGTTGCTCTGTCGCTGTCACACACAGCGATGTGTGCTTCACAGCGGGAGAGCAACAACTAAAAAATGGCCCAGGACATTCAGCAACAACCAACGACCTCACAGCAGGGGCCAGGTTGTTGCTGGACGTCACACACAGCAACATCGCTAGCAAGTTGTGCATCAGCAGCGATGTTGCTAGCGATATTGCTTAGTGTGACGGTACCTTTAGTTGGGAACCTGTCCTGAACTGCCTTTATTCACATTACCGTCATTTGACACATGCTAACCTTATAATACTAGAAAAAGATTAGGACCGTCCCGATGAGTACACCTTGACACGGTGAGATGGCTTTTAAGCTTTTTTGATCAAATTAGTGTTAACTACCGTAAGTACCCTATGTTATTTTCGTCTACTATTACAATTTCCTTATTTACTTGCTGCAGAACATATAATCATTTTCTTTTTTGTTTTTTTTTCTTGGTTTTGTCAAAAAGAAGTGCAGTCTGACCCAGAGTAAAAATGCAATAACGTCATAGGCGAAAATGAACAAAATGGATTAAGACGAAAGTTTCACTTACTGTTAAATATTAAGACGTTATATTGATATAGATCAATCTAAGTGTATTATATGTGATGTACATAGTGAAGTATGTAATGTACATCTATATCAGTCCCAGTGTCTCCTATGTAAAGTATATACATTAGTCCCAGTGTCTCTAAAGTATCATATATGTACCAGTTGCAGAGTCTCCTATGTAATGTACATAAACCAGTCCCAGTGTCTCCTTTGTAATGTGCAGTACAGACCAAAAGTTTTTACACACCTTCTCATTCAAAGAGTTTTCTTTATTTTCATGATTGAAAATTGTAGATTCACATTGAAGGCATCAAAACTATGGAATGAAATACTTAACAAAAAAGTGTGAAACAACTGAAAATATGTCTTATATTCTATTCTTCAAATTAGCCACCTTTTGCTTTGATTATTGCTTTGCACACTCTTGGCATTCTCCTGATGAGCTTCAAAGAGGTAGTCACCGGAAATGGTCTTCCAACAGTCTTGAAGGAATTCCCAGAGATGCTTAGCACTTGTTGGCCCTTTTGCCTTCACTCTGCGGTCCAGCTCACCCCAAACCATCTTGATTGGGTTCAGGTCTGGTGACTGTGGAGGCCAGGTCATCTGGCGTAGCATTCCATCACTCTCCTTCTTAGTCAAATTGCCCTTACACAACCTGGAGGTGTGTTTGGGGTCATTGTCTTGTTGAAAAATAAATGATGGTCCAAATAAACGCAAATCGGATGGAATAGCATGGTTCTGCAACATGCTGTGGTAGCCATGCTGGTTCAGTATGCTTTCAATTTTGAATAAATCCCCAACAATGTCACCGGCAAAGCACCCCCACACCATCACACCTCCTCCATGCTACACGGTGGGAACCAGGCATGTAGATCCATCCGTTCAACTTTACTGCGTTGCACAAAGACATGGTGGTTGGATCCAAAGATCTCAAATTTGGACTCAGCAGACCAAAGCACAGATTTCCACTTGTCTGATGTCCATTCTTTGTGTTCTTTAGCCTAAACAAGTCTCTTCTGCTTGTTGCCTGTCCATAGCAGTGGTTTCCTAGCAGCTATTTTACCATGAACGCCTGCTGCACAAAGTTTCCTCTTAACAGTTGTTCTAGAGATGTGTCTGCTGCTAGAACTTTGTGTGGCATTGACCTGGTCTCTAATCTGAGCTGCTATTAACCTGCGATTTCTGAGGCTGGTGACTCAGATAAACTTATCCTCCGCAGCAGAGGGGACTCATGGTCTTCCTTTCCTGCGGCGGTCCTCATGTGAGCCAGCTTCTTTGTAGCGTTTGATGGTTTTTGCCACTGCACTTGGGGACACTGTCAAAGTTTTCCCAATTTTTCGGACTGACTGACCTTCTTTCTTAAAGTAATGATGGCCTCTCGTTTTTCTTTACTTAGCTGCTTTTTTCTTGCCATAATACAAATTGTAACAGTCTATTCAGTAGGACTATCAGCTGTGTATCCACCAGACGTCTGCACAACACAACTGATGGTCCCAACCCCATTTATAAGGCAAGAAATGCCACTTATTAAACCTGACAGGGCACACCTGTGACGTGAAAACCATTTCCGGTGACTACCTCTTGAAGCTCATTAAGAGAATGCCAAGAGTGTGCAAAGCAGTAATCAAAGCAAAAGGTGGCTACTTTGAAGAACCTAGAATATAAGACATATTTTCAGTTGTTTCACACTTTTTTGTTAAGTATTTCATTCCACATGTGTTAATTCATAGTTTTCATGCCTTCAATGTGAATTTACAATTTTCAGATTCATGAAAATAAAGAAAACTCTTTGAATGAGAAGGTGTGGTGTTTATGAGATGTATATACAGCAGTCACAGTATATTCTATGTAATGTATACATACCAGTCCCAATGTCTCCTATGAAATGCATATACACTAGCTCCAGTGTCTGCTATTGTATTTATATGCACCAGTCCCAGTGTATCCTATGTAATGTATCTGCAGCAGTCCCAATGTATTCTATTTGACAAATACAGTATGTATGTGCCGCACCCACATCAGCAGCTGGATCCGGATCCGCGGTGGCTCGAGGGGCATCCGGAACGGGGGGGGGGGGATTGTGCGGCAACTCAAATTAAGGGGGTATTTACAGGGGATGGTGTATTTACAGTTTGTGACGCCACCTGTGGTGTGTGGCAAGGTGGAGTACCACCGCTGCATATGGGGACTACCCGGTGGAGATGGAATGGGCAGCCAGGTGTTTAACCCCTCCACGGGTAGGGGGGAATGCCCCGGGGCTCGGTGATGGTGACAGGGATGTGCCGTTGGGGAGGGATGGGTCACTGGCGTACTCACTCAGTCCAATAATGCTGACACCAACAACTTAGTAAACCAAAGTTCTGGACACCGCTGCTGCTGAGGGGGGAGCACGTTTGGGTCCCGTTTCTGCTGGTGTTGCCTGATGATCTGTGACCTTTTCCTTGGCACCTTGTTCTCTTCTTAGATGGGCCCTATAGCTTGAAACTAGTTGGGTCCCACTCCCCAGTGTGGCTAACTGATGGAACTTACTCTCAGAGTTCACTCTTGGGATTTTCTGGACCGTTTTAGTGGAAAGTCCTATCCCCCTCGTTGCGCTAGTACCCTAATTTTGGAGCACGTGGAGAGCGGATCTTGAAGGCTCCGTTCTCGTTGGGTGAATTGTCAGGTTGCCTGAAGCTACTCCCTGACCCAGGGTCCACGTACCCCGTCGTGCCCTGGTCCCAGCCCGGTGATGGTACAAGGCCCCCGGCTGTCCTCCACGACAATACCATGCCCTTTGTCACGATCCCCTGCGACCGGGGATCCAGCTCCTACTAGGCCCAGACCACTGTCTACCACCTAGTAGTTCCAAGGAGCCCAGCTCCTGACCTCCTCTCTCCTTCACTTCCAACACTACACGCGCCTACTGCTGACACTCCTGACCTCCCCTTAACCAACCCCCCCAAGTGGGCGACCCTATTCCACTCAGGCAGTCCATTGGTATGATGTGATATATATACACACCTGTCCCAGTGTATTCTATGCAATGTATAGATACCCAGTGTATTCTATGTGATTTACACTACAGTTCAAAAGTTTGTGGTTACCCAGACAATTTTATCTTTTCCATGAAAAATCCTACTTTTATTTTGAAATGAGTTGCATAATAAATAGAAAATATAGTCCAGACATGACTAGGTTAGAAATAATGATTTTTACTTGAAATAATAATTTTCTCCTTCAAACTTTGCTTTCGTCAAAGAATGCTCCCTTTGCAGCAATTCCAGCTTTGCAGACCTTTGGCATTCTAGCTGTTATTTGCTGAGGTGATCTGGAGATATTACACCACATGCTCCTAGAAGCCTCTCCCACAAGTTGGATTGGCTTGATGGACACTTTTTGCGTACCATACGGTCAAGCTGCTCCCACAACAGCACAATAGGGTTGAGATCTGGTGACTGGGCTGGCCCCTCCATTACAGATAGAATACCAGCTGCCTGCTTCCCTAAGGGTGCTTTCACACATCCGGATTTTTGCTCTGCGGCACAATACGGCGTTCTGCAGAAAAACCGCCACCGGCTTTTGTAACGCCGGTGGCGGTTTTTTTTTGCATAGACTTACATTAGTGCCGTATTGTGCCGCAGGGGCTTGCGTTCGGTCCGGTTTTTGCCGCATGCGGAAGATTTAGCCGATGCGGCGGCCGGATCGAACGTCCCCTGCAACGTTTTTTGCTCCGGCAAAAAACACAGCATCGCGCCGCATCCGGCCGCTGCGGCGCATTTTTCAATGCATACCTATGGAGGCCGGATGTGGCGCGATGCGGAAAAAAAACGCATCCGGTCGCCGCATGCGGTTTTTTCCACTGCGCATGCTCAGTAGCATGCCGCAACCGGAAAAAAACGGACGGGCCGCATGTAAAAACTTATGCAAAGGATGCGGTGTTTTCGCCGCATTCGTTGCATAGTTTTCACAGCTGGATTGAGCCGCAGGGCTCAAACCGGATGTGTGAAAGTAGCCTAAATAGTTCATGCATAATTTGGAGGTGTGCTTTGGGTCATTGTCCTGTTGTAGGAGGAAATTGGCTCCAATCAAGCGCTGTCCACAGGGTATGGCATGGCATTGCAAAATGGAGTGATAGCCTTCCTTATTCAAAATCCCTTTTTACATTGTACAAATCTCCCACTTTACTAGCACCAAAGCAACCCCAGACCATCACATTACCTCCAACATGCTTGACAGTTGGTGTAAGGCACTCTTCTAGTATCTTTTCAGTAATTCTGTGTCTCACAAATGTTCTTCTGTGTGATCCAAACACTTCGATTCGTCTGTCCATAACACCTTTTCCCAATCTTCTTTTGTGCAATCTCTGTGTTCTTTTGCCCATATTAATCTTTTCCTTTTATTAGCCAGTCTCAGATATGGCTTTTTCTTTGCCACTCTGCCCTGAAGGCCAGCATCCCGGAGTTGCCTCTTCACTGTAGACGTTGACACTGGCATTTTGCGGGTACTATATAATGAAACTGCCAGTTGAGGACCTGTGAAGTGTCGATTTCTCAAACTAGAGACTCTAATGTACTTATCTTGTTGCTCAGTTGTGCAGTTCTCTTTCTTCTCTGGTTAGAGTCTGTTTATGCTCTTCTCTGAAGGGAGTAGTACACACCATTGTAGGAAATCTTCAGTTTTTTGTCAATTTCTCGCATGGAATATCCTTTGTTTCTAAGAACAAGAATAGACTGTCAAGTTTCATATGAAAGTTATCTTTTTCTGACCATTTTAAGAGTTTAATGGAACCAACAAATGTAATGCTCCAGATTCTCAACTAGCTCAAAGGAAGGTCAGTTTTATAGCTTCTCTAATCAGCAAAACTGTTTTCAGCTGTGCTAACATACTTGCAAAAGTGGTTTCAAGCTATTTCTAAACATACATTAGCCTTCTAACACAGTTAGCAAACACAATGTACCATTAGAGCACTGAAGTGATGGTTGTTGGAAATTGGCCTCTACACACCTATGTAAATATTGCATTCAAAACCAGACATTTGCAGCTAGAATAGTCATTTACCACATTAACAATGTATAGAGTGTATTTCTGTTTAATTTGTTAGCTTCATTGAAAAAAAAAATGCTTTTCTTTTAATCTAAGTGACCTTAAACTTTTGAACTGTGGTGTATATACACTAGTCCTAGTGTCTACTATTTGATATATAAACAGCAGTCTTGGTGTCACCTATATAATTTATACAGCAGAGTCCCAGTGTATCCTTTGCTATGTATATATAGCTGTATTGGCATATATTATGTGATGTGTACAGAACAGTGTCACGGTGTATTCTATGTGATGTGTACACCACACCTTCCACTGCTTGAGTTTTGTAAACGATATATGAGCAGTGATGAATTTCACACGTTGCGTAGACATGAATTGAAATATATATCTTTATTAATAATAACTTACAGCAGTCTTAAGGTCGCTTTACACGCTACGATATCGCTAAAGTGATATTGTTGGGGTCACGGAATTGGTGACGCACATCCGGCCGCATTAGTGATGTCGTTGTGTGTGACACCTATGAGCGATTTTGAATCGTCGCAAAAACGTGCAAAATCGCTAATCGGTGACATGCCCCCCTATTCCCAATTATCATTGCTTCTGCAGGTACGATGTTGTTCGTCGTTCCTGCGGCAGCACACATTGCTATGTGTGACACCGCAGGAACAAGGAACTCCCCTTACCTGCGGCCGCCCATAATGAGGAAGGAAGGAGGTGGGCGGGATGTTCATCCTGCTCATCTCCGCCCCTCCGCTTTGATTGGGTGGCCGCTTAGTGACATTGCTGTGATGCCGAATGAACTGCCCCCTTAGAAAGGAGGCGGTTTGCCGGTCACAGGGACGTCGCTAGGCAGGTAAGTAGTGTGATGGGTCCGCGAGATTTTGTGCGCCACGGGCAGCGATTTGCCCGTGACGCACAAACGATGGGGGCAGGTATGCGGTGTAAAGCAGCCTTTAGTGTTTCCAATGTTATGTGTACAGATGAGTCCCAGTGTATCCTCTATGATGTATATACAGCTATCTCAGTGTCTCCTATATGATGTGTATAGTGTATATAGCAGTCTTGGTGCCTCCTGTGTGATTTTTACAGCAGTGTCAATGTCTGATATCTAATATATCTAATGTATTCAGAAGCCTAAGTGTCTCCTATGTAATGTACACAGCAGACCTCCCACTGCTTGAGTTCTGTAAATGATATATAAGCAGTGATGAATGTCCCTCTTTGAAGAGACATGTATTAAAATACACATCTCTGTTCAGAACAACTTACTGCTGTGATCAGTTCTTTACAAAACTTATCATTGGAAAGAGTTGACCGTGCTCCAGACTGACGCAGATCTGGAAAAGCAGTTGTGAGTAGCAACTTCACCAATACCACCTAACAGCAAACGCCTCACCAAAGAGAGGCAGTTCCAGCCAACACATTATGGGTGATTTAATTAAATGTTTGACCAAATATATCAAGATACATTTTTAAGTTGATGATTTTGTATGGCGCGTGACTGATGTATAAACATCGAAATGGCCTTTGGCATGAAAAATGTTCCCAACCTCTGGTCTAAAATCTCATTCACACGTTCATGATCCTTTCACATGATCTTTTGTAGACCACTCGATCTATAAAAAACACAAACATGTAAACAGTCTAATAGAATATAATGAGTACGAGTTCAATCCATGAAAAACGTACATAGAACATGTATGTTAAAAACGGACATCTGAATGAGACTTTAATATCTTGTCTTGTGGCATTAATGTGAATATCTTGCCAGAGATTAATTGTTTTAGTTATAGAGCAAGATGAGGTCACTACCGCGCTCATCAACAACATGAATTAGAAAACAGGAACTGGGAAGGAAGAACAGCAAAATAATGATCTCACCGCTAGACAGGGGAAAATCAGAGAGGAGTGATGACTGGTACAAAGGACGGCATGGACAGTAGTATCAACAATGTGATATGAACCTCGTACATGTGTTTTGATATCTTTTAAGTATTTTTTGAAATGTTCTGATTTATGCAATTTTGTCAAGTAAATCACAGGATATTTTAAAGGACATGAGGAATAAAATAAAGCCGAGGTTGAAACTTGACCTTATATGCAGTGAAAGCACTAGATCAGTTTTGGGGTTTTTACTTTTCAGAAAAAATGGTAGAAAACTGTGTAAATATATTGAACTATGGTGTACTGATCAAATATCTACAAACATGGTGTTCTGATCCCATATTTACAAATCCCAAGCAGCACTTTTTCTTTATGTGTGTTATTTAGCAAACTCTTGTGCCATCTCTTTAAACAGGCCCATCCTGGCACTGTTTAGACCCCTACACTATATTCACCAGTATGAAATGTGCGTTTTGGTGAAAATGGCACATTAACGTAGAGACTGAAGCACTATTGGTAATAAATCACCCTCAAAGGGGTTGTCCAGCATTTTTAAATAAAAGTAACAGTGTCGTGGTCTAATAATTTAAAAATATATACTCACCTACCTATTCCCCACCACTCAGCTGTACGAATGCCCGGGTATCACGCTAGGTACAAGGATGTCAGGGAAGTACCAAGTGAATGGCGAAAGAGAAGGGAAACCCAGTGTCTATGGAAGGGGGAGATGGTGACCCGTGATCAAACCTACCGCTGAATCCTTGCTTCCCTCACCACCCTAGGTTCCGCACCTCTGCGTCGAGCTGGATTCATGACCTTGGCTGACCCTCAAATAGGCCCTAGGTAGGGATGAGTGCTTAGTCAACCCCACTAAGCTATAAAGAAGACAAAGGGATCACAAACAGGGGAAAAGTAAATAAATAACTTATCACCAGATGACTCAGGAAGTAGAACTGCAACAACAACAAAGTTTCTCCAGACGAATACAAGTCGACTGCTTGCACTGAAGAATTGTTAAGGGTATTGTTACGTCACCACCGGAGTCTGCTCCAGCGACTTCTGCTCCGATCGCCAGGCGACGCCGTGTTCCTGCCGTGGATGGTGCTGGTGATGGGAGAGAAGTCGATGCCAGCGGCACCAGTGGGCGCAGGCTCCGATCATCCACTGGGCTGGGTTAGCTTGGGATCTGCAGTACCGCTGGCTAACTGTGGGTGGCATGTGTCTTCCAGCTGAAGTTGCTAGCGTTCAGCTACAGCCAATGGGAAGACACCACACCCTTCTTATTTCCCCTCCTGTCACATGATTACTGCCAGATATAGTTCTGATTTTCCTGGCTCCTGTTACGTCCTATTCTGTTGGTGATGCCTGTGTGTTGACTTCTGCGTGTTTTTGACTACCCTTCTGCCTACTGTTTTTGTACCTTGCTGCCCGACCCGGATCTGACCTCTGCTACGTTTGCTGACTACGTCACTGCCTGCCGATTCTGTCCCTGTTCCGCAATTCCTGGTTAGACAATGCCTGACTACTACTCTCATCGGACTGCAGCATTCCACAGGCAGTGATCTCCAGTTCCCTGTATAATTCCAAATCCCTGTATAGGGGTTAAAGGGTTTCAGGGTTCTGGGGGTCCTACTTGGTGAGTGGCTTCCCTCTAGCCTCCCCTTTACAGCCCATCTGAGTCTGTGGATCCAGGCAGGCGTTACATTATATCTGGCCTTCTAACCAGGAGAGAAAAAAAAAATGGATTCTCTCCATGCTGTTCTAAATCAGGTGCACACCCTTTCTGGGCTTGTACATGGACTGACACAGCAAGTGCAGGACCTCAGGTCTGCTCAGGTCCAAGCCCCTGCTGCAGTACCTACCTCAGCATGTCCAGAGTCCCGTCGACTGCAAGGGAGAAGATCACGTGGTGGAGTGCCTGGATCAGAGAGGCAATAGCTTCCAAGGTAGCAGCACCACCTGAGCGGACCCCAGGATACCCGCTCAGGTGCCCAGGTACTTCCTGCAGACCCTATGAGGTTAATGTTACCTGTCTCATTGTCTCACCAGGGAAAATCTGTACGGCTGCAGGCCTTTGTTGATTGTGGCTCTGCTGCTAATTTTATAGATACTATTGTAGCAAAAGAGCTGGGTTTGACTTTGCTCAGGTTAAATGCACCTATTAGAATATCTGCTATCGATAGTACACCTCTCACCCAGGGTGTGGTTACTTTTGTTACTCCAGAGATCTCCATGCTTGTTGGTGCTCTGCATGTAGAATCTGTGTCATTTTTTGTTCTAGAGAATCTGATGTCAGCAGTGGTATTGGGCATGCCTTGGCTGCATAAACATAACCCTGTCATAGACTGGCATCAGGGTGAGATTGTGCGCTGGAGTCCTGAGTGTCAGGAGACGTGTATGTCTTTATCTGTGAACCTGACTACAGCTGAACCTATCTTCATACCTTATGCATTCAGGGAATTTGCTGATGTGTTTTCTGTATCTGAATCTGAAAAATTACCTCTGCACAGAGATTATGACTGCCCCATAGATTTGGTCCCCGATTCCCGACTCCCCAAGGGTAAAATGTATAATCTTTCTGGTCCGGAGCGTCAGGCCATGAAAGATTATATAGCAGACAGTCTGCAGAGAGGGTTCATCAGACCATCCAGGTCACCTGTCGGCGCTGGATTCTTTTTTGTTGATAAGAAAGATGGTGGCCTCAGACCTTGTATTGACTACCGTGAACTGAATGCTATTACTGTAAAGAATCAGTACCCTCTGCCACTCATCCCCGATCTGTTTAACCAGCTCATAGGAGCCCGGTGGTTCACCAAGCTTGATCTCAGGGGAGCATATAACCTTATCCGTATCAGAGAAGGGGATGAGTGGAAAACTGCATGTAATACTCCAGAGGGACATTATGAGTACCTAGTAATGCCTTTTGGCTTAAGTAATGCGCCGGCTGTGTTCCAGAACTTTGTTAATGACATTTTCAGAGATATTTGTGGTCAATATGTGGTGGTCTATCTGGATGATATCCTGATTTATTCTCCTGATGCTACGTCACATGTCCAACATGTATGCACTGTACTCCAGAGACTCAGGGAAAATTCCCTATTTGCTAAATATGAGAAATGTGTTTTTTTTTGAGGCAGAGGTTAATTTCCTGGGTTATATATTGTCTGCAGAAGGCTTCCGCATGGATCCCTCTAAGCTTCAACCGATTAAGGAGTGGGTGCAACCCAAGTCTCTGAAAGCCTTGCAGCGTTTCCTTGGATTCGCTAATTATTATCGCAAATTCATTAGAGATTTTTCCAAAATTGCCAAACCCCTCACCGATTTGACTAAAAAGGGGGCTGATGTGGTTAATTGGAAGCCAGAGGCGATCCATGCCTTCTCAAAATTAAAAGGATGTTTCTCCTCAGACCCGATTCTGGTTCAGCCTGACGTTATGCGTCCGTTTATTGTGGAAGTTGATGCATCCGAGGTTGGAGTGGGAGCGGTGCTATCACAAGGTACTCCGTCTCTCACGCAGCTTCGTCCTTGTGCCTTCTTTTCCCGCAAGTTTTCTCCCACAGAGAGAAATTATGACATTGGTAATCGTGAGCTGTTGGCTATTAAATGGGCCTTTGAGGAATGGCGCCACTTCCTCGAAGGCGCCAAACATAAGGTCACAGTCATCACAGACCATAAGAACCTCACTTATCTGGAATCTGCTAAGAGACTCAATCCTAGGAAGCTAGGTGGGCATTGTTCTTCTCCAGATTTGATTTTGTGGTAACATTCCGGCCCAGTACCAAGAACACCAGAGCTGATGCACTTTCCCGTAGCTTCTGTCCCTCTCAGTCCGAAGACTCTGAACCAGTGCATATTCTAGCTAAAGGCATTATTATGTCATCGGTTTCCTTAGATTTGATAGAAGAGGTCCATAATACCAAAGACCAAGCTCCTGAAACCACCCCTGTCCATAAACTGTTTGTCGCCCCCTCACTGCGCCTACGGGTACTCCAGGAATCCCACAATTCTGTGCTGGCAGGTCACCCTGGTATCGGCAATACCCTCCGATTAGTAACCAGGAATTTTTGGTGGCCAACCGTAGCGAAAGATTGTAAGGAATATGTACTGGCTTGTGAAACTTGTGCTCGAGCCAAGACACCCCGTACCCGCCCTGCCGGATTTCTCCAGTCCCTACCTACTCCTGTAAGCCCTTGGACACATCTCTCCATGGACTTCATCACTGACCTTCCACCCTCAGAAGGGAAGACTTGTATCTGGGTAGTAGTGGATAGATTCAGCAAACAGTGTCATTTTGTTCCTCTGTCCGGATTACCCAATTCTGAAACTCTTAGCAAGTTGTTTATTAGGCATATTGTGCGGTTACACAGGGTTCCGGAAAATATTGTTTCTGACCGAGGAACACAGTTCGTCTCAAAATTCTGGAGGGCGTTTTGTAAAAAGATCCATATAGAGCTATCTTTTTCATCTGCCTACCACCCAGAGAACAATGGTCAGACCGAACGTTCCAATCAAACCCTTGAACAATATCTCCGGTGTTATGTGTCTGACCGTCAGTCTGACTGGGTGGAATATCTGCCGCTAGCTGAGTTCGCCATCAATAATCAGTATCAGGAATCCATCAAGACTACCCCCTTTTTCTGCAATTTAGGGTTGCATCCACATTTTGGTTCTTTTTCTTCCGCTGTGGTGGATACTCCTGAGGCTGAATCAACTGTGGACAAATTGAAGGCTATCTGGTCTGAGGTGAAAGAGAATCTGAAGAAGGCAAAGGTTGGTCAAGCCTCCTCTGCTAACAAGAGACGTTCCAAGGGCCCTAGCCTTGGAGTTGGGGGACAAGGTATGGTTATCCACACAGAATATGAAACTCTAGGTCCCTTCTGCTAAGCTGGGTCCGAAATTTATTGGACATTACGAGATAATTGAGGTAATTAATCCCACAGCTTTCCGCCTGCAACTCCCCTCATCCTTCAAGATATCAAATGTGTTCCATAAGTCCCTTCTCAAGTTATATCATGTCCCCATTCACTCAGTCAGTGACCCTCCTCCTCCTGTTTTGGTGGAAGGTAACTTGGAGTATGAGGTACAGAGAATACTTGATTCCCGTATTGTCAGAGGGGCGGTACAGTATTTGGTGCATTGGAGGGGTTACGGCCCCGAGGAGAGGTCATGGGTCCCTGCGAGCGATGTTCATGCTAGGGGTCTGGTCCGACGGTTTCACCTCCAATTTCCTGGGAAGCCGCGTTTTGAGGGTCCGGAGGCCCCTCATGGAGGGGGGGGTACTGTTACGTCACCGCCGGAGTCTGCTCCAGCGACTTCTGCTCCGATCGCCAGGCGACGCCGTGTTCCTGCCGTGGATGGTGCTGGTGATGGGAGAGAAGTCGATGCCAGCGGCACCAGTGGGCGCAGGCTCCGATCATCCACTGGGCTGGGTTAGCTTGGGATCTGCAGTACCGCTGGCTGACTGTGGGTGGCATGTGTCTTCCAGCTGAAGTTGCTAGCGTTCAGCTACAGCCAATGGGAAGACACCACACCCTTCTTATTTCCCCTCCTGTCACATGATTACTGCCAGATATAGTTCTGATTTTCCTGGCTCCTGTTACGTCCTATTCTGTTGGTGATTCCTGTGTGTTGACTTCTGCGTGTTTTTGACTACCCTTCTGCCTACTGTTTTTGTACCTTGCTGCCTGACCCGGATCTGACCTCTGCTACGTTTGCTGACTACGTCACTGCCTGCCGATTCTGTCCCTGTTCCGCAATTCCTGGTTTGACCCTGCCTGACTACTACTCTCATCGGAATGCAGCCTTCCACAGGTAGTGATCTCCAGTTCCCTGTGTAATTCCAAATCCCTGTATAGGGGTTAAAGGGTTTCAGGGTTCTGGGGGTCCTACTTGGTGAGTGGCTTCCCTCTAGCCTCCCCTTTACAGCCCATCTGAGTCTGTGGATCCAGGCAGGCGTTACAGGTATTAAACTTATCACCAGCCCATAGTAAAGGGGAATGAGGGTATTTAAAGACACACATGGAAGTGCGAGGATTAACAGCTGAAAGAGTGAGGAAATCTGCAGGGTCCTAAAGAGGAAGGGATAAACCTCAAGCAGGGAAAAAAGGAAAGTCAGTGAGCAGCTTGTGCAGCCAATGTTGCGATCTTCTACAGCCCGAAACTACAGGACTGTCTGTCATGCATGACACACCCATGACACTGGGTCCACCATTGGGAGCTCTCTTAATGGCAAGGAGAGTGGGCATCACTGTTGCTATTGATTGGCAACAGTGGTCATATACTATTCCTAATTAAAGAGGAGACAAGTGGGGGTCTCGGGTAGAGATATTGAGGAGCAGCTTAAGGATAGATTTTTTTAAGGATTTATAAAAAATGTCAGCACAGCCTCTTTAATTTTTTTAGAATTCCAGAAAGGAATCCAGTCTTTCAGAAGGTAGTGCAAGCCATAGTTTTCCTGAGCTCAGGTAGTCTCATCCTTTATAACTGTCCTTTCAGCACTTTTGTCACCATTGTATACTTTGTATCATGTCCTCTCCTTCTTTAATTTCAAAGCTCTGTTGGTCTGTACCGTAATGTATCTGCTTCTACATTATTTAATTTGTAGAATATCAAGTAACCGGTCTTTGGAACAAAAGCATCTTACTTCTCACATATACTGTTTGCATATATTCTGTCCGCAGTCTACTGTATAGAAGCAATTCAGGGAACCTAATAGTGAAAACTACTATATAAAAAAGCACGGCAAAATTCTGAATGTATTAAAATACATAGAACTGCAAACAACGCTGCCAAAAAAAAGAATTATCTGGACGCCAAGACTTAATGAATGTCAGGTTTTCTGCTAGAAGATAATTCTTAAAATGTTATTCATATAAACCAACATGATAATAAATCACTCCATTTCTTGAAAATCTTAAATTCATAATTTGGCCAGTCAAGCTAAATTATAATTGATTACCAGGAATTTTTATACCATAGAGCTTTTCAAGTATGAGAAAGAGGTTAGTGGTTAAGATGTTTGCGCTTTAAAATATAGAAATAATATTTATTTCTATTAAATAGACAGATATGATCTCCAGACACATGGAAATGGTTGCCCATATCGGTTGTTATGTACAAAAAAATTAAAACCCTAAAAAATCCAATATGTTAGTCTATGGATTTTTTTTTATCATAACCTCACAATCTGAACATTTAATTTAACTCATGATTTATAGTGTTATGTTAATAACAGAAATATGCGAGTGTCTTGATGGGTAAAATTGGATTTGGTTTAACCTTTTCCCGACATAGGGCATAATAGGACTTCAATGTCGGGTTCAAGTGTGTGGAGCCTAAAGAGCTGAGCTTCCTCCACACACAACGGGTGCCAGCTGTGTTATACTGCCAGCATGGACAACTAAGGGGTACTTCTCACATAGCAAGATCGCTAGCAAGATCACTGCTGAGTCACAGGTTTTGTGACGTACCAGTGACCTCATCAGCGATCTCACTGTGTGTGACACTAAGCAGCGACCTGGCCCCTGCTGTGAAATCGCTGACCGTTACACACTGTTCTGGTTCATTTTTTGGTCGTCGGGCTCCGCAGGGCAGCACGCATCAGTGTGTTTGACACCTTACCCAACGTCCTCGTTCGCGACTCTCGTAGGCGTGCATCTTCATTGTTTTCCGCGCCCTCTCTGTTCCGATTGGTGATCACCACTGCGTTCGGATTGGCTGCTTTCATCCTCTATTCTGGCTTGTAGATCGCAGTACATTTCAGAGGGCTGAATTCACTTGTCCCGGACCGCGTGTAGCAGCAGATCTTAATACAGTCCATTCTGCATCAGGACTGTAGGATGGTCAAGGATGGATAAGGATGGAAGTGCTATTATGTTGCCTTCTCTAAAGGCAAGGCCGTCCAGTCACAACGCAGTTACGACCACCAATCGGAGCAGAGGGGGTGCGGAAAAGTCAAAATAGATGCACGCCTATGTTACTAATCAAGATTTGAATTGTGCTATGTGACAGGGTCCCAGCGACTGCCGTATAATTGCTGCGTCGTTGGGAAGATCTGACTGTTTGACAGCTCACTAGCTACCCTGTAGCGACGTACCAGTGATCCTGACCAGGTCGTATCATGGTAAGAATCGCTGGTACGTCGTTTAGTGTGACGGTACCCTAAGAACAGCAGCCGGAGATCTCTCTAATTAATGATGTTTGACCCTATATCTCATAGTCAATCACTGATGATGGCATTTAAGTGCAACAATCTTGTCTGAGTGGGATACTGATAGCTTGCAATGACAACAGAGGTCTTCCAAAAGCCCCTATAGCTATTCTTATGCAGATATAAATCTCCAATAAAAAATAAAAAAGTAAAAAAAAAAGTTTTAAAATTGGAATAAAAAATTGAAAATATATTAAATATTTGAAAATCCCACTTTTCCAACTTTGAAAATACAGACATTAAAAAGTTCTCTGTCAGAAGGAGATTTTTGCAGTCATTGCCAACTGTCTGTCACGATCGTCTCCCTGCATGTTGTGACCAGTGACAGTCTTTGGTCTGGAGCCTCTCATCTGGCTCTATTTAAATGGGTTTAATTTCTCTTAGCATTGAAGTAATTAAATGTCAGTTTTGCTATTGCAGTTTATCCAAAGCAGTTCCTTGCTGAGTAATCAGCTGCACTTACTAAGTAGTCATACCCTTCAGCTTTAAATAGTGGTGTATCCCAGCATTCCCTGCTAAAGATACAAAGTCATTTGTTTCCTGGTCGCCTTTGAGGAAGGTTCTGCTAGTGAAATTCCTGTTCTGAGGCTATATCTTTTTTTATTTGTAAATTTTCCCCATTTGTCTTTACTTCCCTCGAGTGTTGTTAGTGCAGTGGTGAGGTCTATTGAACCCCACCTGCCCCTCACTAGTCAGGGTTACTATAGGTTCTCCCAAGGTCCCAGGTTCCTGTTCAGCGCCAGTTGCAGAGACTGTATAGGGACGGGTGAGGAGAGAAGGGACAGTTGCAGGTGAGGTTAGGAAGTGCCCACTTACCCCTCTCACTAGTTCCAGGGCCTCCCATTGTTTATGTATCCTTGGTAACCCCCTTTTTCTTTCTTGTGTTTTTTGTTGTGCTTCAGACGCATGTAGGTCTGAATGCACTTCGGCTTGCTTGCTACACCTGGCAAGCGTGACACTGTCATGGCAGCATCAAGATCTGTGAAAACTACAGATTCTGGCACTCTGCCTGCTAACGTCTCTGAGGTCTGTGATCAGCACACAGAGATGTAGGTGTCAACCCACAGGCTTAGGAAGGCTAGCAACAGTTAATCTCTGCTGGTTTGCTTGTTAGTCTCTGATCACATGCTGTGGAGGAGCCAATTATGTTCGCTCCCCTCCTATATATGCTGGCAGGACTATTTAATTTATGCCAGCTATAATTTACTGGTCTGGTGAGGTGTTGTGATCTAGACTTACTGATGGTTGTTGTACATTGTTGCTGTCAGTGATTATGGTGTTAATCCTTGTTATCTTTCTGTTGTTACCATCCTGCTTTTGCTTTTCTCATTAGTCTTTTACTGTTTGTTCCTGTGAGTTTGCAGTGTGCCTGATTTTGGTTTTCCACAGTCTGCCTTAATCTGTGTTACCATTACACTCCTGTCGCTTCCTTCCCTGGTGGGAAGAATAACACGGGACTCCATCATCTTCATCATGAGGGGTCTTCCTGAGGTTAGGGATAGCCTAGAGTCCCCTAGCATGAGGCACAACATAGGAGCCCTCTATCCCTCGTTATCCTGCAGTCACACTATGACAGTCTCCCCACATTTGCAAAAGTCTTTGTATGAAAATATGACATTATGTAATTCATACAATAAATGAGTCAAAACGAAAAAATTGAGTAGCAGGAATTAAGTTTTCTCATATTCACTTGTCCCCCAAAATGGTACCAATAAGATTTTTAGCTCTCCACAAGAAACGTCCCAGAAAGGTAAAGTTACAGAAGATTATATTACTTACTAGTCTGAGAAAATGGCAACACAACGCCCACACCCCCTTTTTTTAAGTACTTGAAAAGGGAATACTGGAAAAGTAAAACCTGAAAATCAATGGTTTGATTTGCAGTTTCACCACACTAAAATTTGTTTTCCATTTTTAAGTGCATTGTGTGTTAAAATAAATGGTGTCATTCAAAACTACACAATATCTTACAAATAAACATGTCCCATTAGGTCTAAATTGATGAAAAAAAAAATCTATGATCTATAGCTAAAGCTATTCTCTTCTGGTAAAATAATATACAAGCACATAAAACAATTGGGTTTTGGAGGTTTTTTTTCCATTATTTACTGTACAGTGTATTATGTTCAACAATTTTCTCTTTTGATCATTTGTGATGTTTAGTCTAAGTAAACAATGGGTTGATCCACTGAAAGCTACTGTAAGGAAAACTCAAACTTGTGGTGTAAGCTACTGTATGGCTCCTAACATGGAACAACACGGCTTTTGAAGAAGTTTTCTTTGATCCTTGATTATTCCATTGCATTTATTTCCTGTTTCCTAAACCAGTGATTTATTAAGTGATTGGGCTGGTAACAAATTCTCATGGATGAAAGAAGTTTACTTGTATTTCTCTTCTATGTAATCATAAATAACAGCCACAGTGATCATATCTGCATATAACTCAGCAGTTTTTAAAGCAGTGGTCGCAAATCAAAATTGTATTTCATCCTAAATGTCTATTTAATGTAATAATTAGTGATGAGCGAGTACTAAAAAGCTCGGGTGCTCGAGGCTCGGGCCGAGCATCCCAAGATACTCGTGTACTCAGCCCGAGCACCGAGCCCAATGTTATCCTATGGGAGACCCGAGTATTTTTGTGAAATCACCCCCGGCAGCATGTAGAAACCCTAAAAATGTCACAAAAGTCTCAGAAGAGTGCTCAAATGACATGGCAACAGCATGGGGAAGACCCCTTGAAGCATTTATCACTGAAAAGTCACAGCTGTGAACAATTTTGTCCGCGTTTTACGCCATTTTTATGAACTCACCAGAAAACCTTCCAAAATGACACCAAAATGAATTTTCATGGCGGAAATGTTAAGGGCACATACCCAATAGTGAGATAGAGCTAATGTATGTTACTTTTGGAGATTAATACATGAAAGATTTTACGTAAAACATTGTGTGGCACTCTGATGTCCCTGAGAAGAGACGTACATAAAGGCCTCTGAGTCTAATGTGCCCATTTTGAGGAAGTGAGTCTTTGTAGTATTTTCCTTTGCCAGGGCAGTCCAAAATTGGGAGGTTCACCAATGCCCCTGCATACAGATGTGCATGAGGGCCTGTAAACCTGAAGTGCCCATTGTAAGGAAGTGGGTCTATTGTAGTATAGCCCTTAGGCAGGGCAGCCAAAAATTGGGAGGCTCCACGTTGTCCCTGGATAGAGACGTGCATGATGGCCTGTAAACCTGAAGTGCCCATTGTAAGGAAGTGGGTCTATTGTAGTATAGCCCTTAGGCAGGGCAGCCAAAAATTGGGAGGCTCCACGTTGTCCCTGGATAGAGATGTGCATGATGGCCTGTAAACCTGAAGTGCCCATTGTAAGGAAGTGGGTCTATTGTAGTATAGCCCTTAGGCAGGGCAGCCAAAAATTGGGAGGCTCCACGTTGTCCCTGGATAGAGACGTGCATGAGGGCCTGTAAACCTGAAGTGCCCATTGTAAGGAAGTGGGTCTATTGTAGTATAGCCCTTAGGCAGGGCAGCCAAAAATTGGGAGGCTCCACGTTGTCCCTGGATAGAGACGTGCATGAGGGCCTCAAAACATTGTTCCCATTGCAAAGGAGCGGGTCTCCTGTCGTTGTAATGTCCATTCTGCAAAGAATGGGCGAAAAAATTTACCACTGGGGGTATACCTGAAACAAAGGCCTAACTATTGTAACGGTCATCATGGTGGCGCATGAGGAGAAGGAGGAGCAGTCCAGCGATTATCCAAAGTCCAGAAGTGTGTACCCATGGGTGACTGGAGGTACATGGCAAATTCCCGTTACAAACTTTAAATTCCGCTCTCATTTGCTGGTGGTGTGGTGAAGTCTGGCCCAATCCAACCCTTGTTCATCTTGATCAGAGTCAGCCTGTCAGCATTTTCAGTTGACAGGCGGGTGCGTTTATCTGTAATGATTCCACCTGCGGCACTAAAAACACGCTCTGACAAAACGCTAGCGGCAGGGCAGGCCAGGACTTCCAAGGCGTAGAGAGCCAATTCATGCCACGTGTCCACCTTGGATACCCAATAATTGTAAGGCACAGAGGAATGTCGGAGTACAGTTGTTCGATCTGCAAGGTACTCCTTGAGCATCTGGGCAAACTTAGGATTTCTTGTGGCACTACTCCGCACCTCAGGGGCTGTGGTACGTGAGGGGCTGAGAAAACTGTCCCACATCTTAAAGACTGTTCCCCTACCTCTGGCAGATTGGACTTGTGCCTCTCTCGGCTGTACGCCTTGGTTGTCCACTGATTCCTGACCTATGCCGCTAGCGTTTTGTGAGGGGAATGCTTTGCCTACTTCCGTGACTATGGCCTTCCGGAACTGCTGCATTTTGGTTGACCTCTCCGCCTTGGGAATAAGAGACATAAAGTTCTCCTTGTAGCGTGGGTCTATCAGTGTTACCAACCAGTAATGATTGTCGGCCAAGATGTTCTTAACGCGAGGGTCACGAGACAGGCAGCTTACCATAAAGTCAGCCATGTGCGCCAGACTCTTAACAGCCAGGACTTCAGTAGCCTGACCAACACGATGACTGAACATGCTGTCCTCCTCCTCCTCCTCCTCCTCCTCATCTACCCTGTCCTCTGGCCAGCCACGCTGAACCGAGGATATGATTGGTGTGCATGTCATATCCTCAATTTGGCCGGAGATTTGCTCCATGTCTTCATCCTCCTCCTCGTCATAGTCCTCCACTGCACGTTGTGATGAGACGAGGCTGGGCTGTGTGTTATCACCCACACCCACTACTGTTTCTTGCTGCAACTCATCGCGCTCCGCCTGCAATGCATCATGTTTGGTTTTGAGCAGAGACCGTTTTAGAAGGCAGAGTAGCGGTATGGTGACGCTAATAATGGCGTCATCACCACTCACCATCTTGGTGGAGTCATCAAAGTTTTGGAGGATGGTACATAGGTCGGACATCCATCTCCACTCCTCAGGTGTTATGTGTGGAGTTTGACCCATTTCCCGACGGCTTAGGTGATGCAGGTACTCAACAACTGCCCTCTTCTGCTCACATATCCTGACCAACATGTGCAGAGTTGAATTCCAACGCGTGGGGACATCACACACCAGTCTGTGAGCCGGAAGATGCAAACGGCGCTGAAAGCCGGCAAGGCCGGCTGAAGCAGTAGGTGAGTTTCGAAAATGTGCAGACAGGCGGCGAACTTTTACCAGCAGATCAGACAGCTCTGGGTATGACTTTAGAAACCGCTGAACCACGAGGTTGAGCACATGGGCCACGCATGGAACATGTGTCAGCTGGCCTCGCCTCAAAGCCGCCACCAGGTTCCGGCCATTGTCACACACGACCTTTCCTGGCTTTAGGTTCAGAGGTGTGAGCCAGTGATCTGCCTGCTGTTTCAGAGCTGTCCACACCTCTTCTACATTGTGGGGTTTGTCACCTATGCAGATTAGCTTCAGCACAGCCTGTTGCCGCTTCGCCGAGGCAGTGCTGCAGTGCTTCCAGCTTGGGACTGGTGTGGAGGGTACAGTGGATGAGGATGCGCAGGAGGAGGAGGAGGCTGAAGAGCATGACATTCCGGAGCTGTAGAGTGTGGGTGAAACACTGACTGAGGTAGGGCCTGCAAACCTTGGTGTGGGAAGGACGTGTTCCGTCCCTCGCTCAGACTGGGTCCCAGCTTCCACAATATTAACCCAGTGTGCCGTCAACGAGATGTAGCGGCCTTGCCCACAAGCACTTGTCCACGTGTCTGTGGTTAGGTGGACTTTGGGTGAAACAGCGTTGTTCAGGGCACGTGTGATGTTTTGTGACACGTGGTTATGCAACGCGGGGACGGCACACCGGGAGAAATAGTGGCGGCTGGGGACCGAGTAACGTGGGACAGCTGCCGCCATCAGGTCGCGGAATGCTTCTGTCTCCACCAGCCTAAAAGGCAACATTTCCAGCGCAAGCAGTCGCGAAATGTTAGCATTTAGAACTGTGGCATGTGGGGTGTTGGCAGTGTATTTGCGCCTGCGTTCAAAGGTTTGCTGAATGGATAACTGAACGCTGCGCTGGGACAAGGACGTGCTTGATGATGGTGTTATTTCTGCGTAGGCAACTGCAGGTGCAGGACCGGAGGAGGCTTGTTCGCAGGCACCATGGACAGGGGATTGGCTCGCATGCACAACCAGCGACGTAGCAGTGACATCAGCAAGCACTGCTCCTCGACTCTGTTGTACTTCCCACAAAGTCGGGTGCTTGGCTGACATGTGCCTGATCATGCTGGTGGTGGTCAGGCTGCTAGTTTTGGTACCCTTGCTGATGCTGGCACGGCAGGTGTTGCAAATGGCCTTTTTAGAATCATCTGGAGCCAACTTAAAAAACTGCCAGACTCGGGAAGACCTAACATTTGTACAGGCACCTTGTGTCGTGTTGTTGTTCCGGGGAACGGTTGCCTGACTTCTGTCTGGAGCCACCACCCTGCTTCTTACTGCCTGTTGGGATGCTACGCCTCCCTCCCCCTGTGCACTGCTGTCCTCGCTCTGCATATCCTCCTGCCAGGTTGGGTCAGTTACTGGATCATCCACCACGTCGTCTTCCTCTTCCGCACCCTGCTCCTCCTCCTGACTTCCTGACAATTGTGTCTCATCATCGTCCACCCCTTGTTGAGACACGTTGCCAACTTCGTGAGAACGTGGCTGCTCAAATATTTGGCCATCTGTACATACGATCTCCTCATGACCCACTTCAACATGAGCTGGCGAGAGGCCAGAATGTGCGAATGGAAACGTGAACAGCTCTTCCGAGTGTCCAAGTGTGCGATCATTAATGTCCGAGGACGTGTACTCAGCCTTGTGGTAGGAAGGAGGATCAGGTTCTGAAATGTGCGGTGCAGTATCACGGCTACTGACCCTTGACCGTGTGGAAGACATAGTGTTTGTGGTGGTGCCAATCTGACTGGAAGCATTATCCGCTATCCAACTAACAACCTGTTGACACTGGTCTTGGTTCAAGAGTGGTGTACTGCTGCGGTCCCCAAGAATTTGGGACAGGACGTGCGAGCGACTAGATGTGGCACTTTGTTGTGGCGAAATTAGAGCTTGCCCACGACCTCGGCCTCTGCCTGCACCACCATCACGTCCACTTCCTTGTTCCTTGCCAACGCCCTTGCGCATTTTTCAATGCTGTGCTGACGTGTATTCACTAGACTTGTGCGTTATATCCAAGTTTGTGCAAATCGTGCAACTGTACGCTGCCACCGACAGGCACACACGTGCGGTTTTTAAATGCAAGCACGGACGCACTAAGAACCTAACAGGTTTTAGGAGCAAAAATTAATGAGAACTCTGACACTATCTGGACTGTTTTAGACTGTGTACACCAGCCCCAGATATGATGAAGGCTGGTATACGGTCACCACTAGGAATGGCTATATACCCTGCCTGCCTGTATACTGCTACAATAGTCCTGACAAGGACTCTTCTGGTCACTAGCCTGTATTCCGACCTGGCTATACCCTGCCTGTATACAGCAACAATAGTCCTGAGAAGGACTCTGCTACTGTACTCCGACCTGGCTATACCCTGCCTGCCTGTATACAACTAGAATAGTCCTGAGAAGGACTTTTGGTCACACTGTTTGCAGCCCTGCTACGGAAATAGCTATAAAGGGCCGCAAACCTTTCCCTGAAGCAGCGACACTCTCCCTGCACTGACTGTCTGGATGGCTGTGAGCAGAGCACAGCGCGCCCGCCGGTATAAAGGCTCGGTCACGCTGTGCAGGCCGGCCAATCACTGCAATTCCACAACTAACAGGGCTGTGGCATTGCAGTGGTCTGCTAGCCAATCCCTGCATGAGGGCTGGCTCTCAAAAGAGCGCCAACATGCAGGGATGAAGACCACGAGTACAGCACGAGTATCGCGAGATTACTCGGTCCCCGCCTAGTAGCCCGAGTACAGTGATACTCGTGCGAGTACCGAGTAGTAACAAGCATGCTCGCTCATCACTAGTAATAATCTAAATAATTTTCCAATATATCTTGGTTAAAAATTCCCTACCATTCCCTCTTCATCTTCCTTCTTTTTTTTTTTTTTTTTTCCGTTCTGATGAATTTTATTTTGAGAATCCTCAGTGCATCCTGGAATACTCAAATGGGACATTATTGGGGGTAGGGGCTGTGTTGACAGGTGTAGCTGCTTTTCCCACTCTGAAATGAAGCATCACCGGTGACTTCTGTTCCAAGGACTGGGCTGGTCTCTGTTCACTGCATTACATCCTTTTCAGTGCACACTAACACTCTGTTGCAGGCTGTCACTTCACATTAGACCCAGTGAGGGAATGCAATGTCACTGCACATTCAGTAATATAGCACTTTGAGGAATTGACAACCAACACATGCTCAGTAGAGCAGGATCTAGCCCAGCCCTCGCAACGGATATTAGTGCGTTTTTTCTACCATTAAAAATTATCCTATGTTTTCAAGAATGGGGCTGAGATATGCTCAGTTAGGATACTCCATTCATTCTCTGCAGAGCTACCAAAGATAGATGCTTACAGGGCTCTCAGTATACTGCAGTTTGTTACCTCCACCAGTCCAACAAAGAATGAATGGAGCATGAGCGGCCACCTCTCTATTCTGATGGGGTACTTCAGAGATCTGTGGGGGATGAAGCTAGATTTAAAATTTTGAGAGCATATTTCACTACATTATGGCCCTTATTATGAATAATAGATGTGGATAGGGATGTAGCTGCTTTGGGAGTATCTTTCATGGTGTACTGTACCAGTGAAGTTTGATCATTGTTTCGTCATACTAATAGTAAGACATCTGTGTTAACTATTTGTCCCATATATATTAACATTATTCTGAACAGGCAGACTGGACTGGTTTTTTTTATGTGATTGCCTATTTTTGGTGTTACAGATGGACTATATTGCTCTCATGATGACCGGATCCCCTGTGTTTTAGATTAAACTAACTAAAGCACATATTTCATCTCATAATTATTAAAAGTTAAGTTTTACAACACGTCTCACAATTTGTTTACAAAGCTATTTAGTTATCAATTATTGCTTACTCTCACAATAAAATAAATTTACAAAACCACAGTACAATTAATGTCAAAATCCACACATAGTGTAGATCACTTGTGAGTGGTAGAATTAATGGAAGGTTACTGAATTTTAATATTGATGGCGTATACTTGTGATCATCAATATTAGACTGTTTATGGTCCCTATGAATTAGCTGAAGTTGCTTACCAGAATTGTGTGTAGACATTAATGGTCCTGCAGCTTTCTCCCATTCAAGTGAATGAGACACTACTGCTCCACTCCTCCATGACAATATCATGGAGCTGGTGGATATTAGAGGCCTTGCTCTGATTATGCCAAACTGTATGTCTCCTGTTGTTTAATAATTATAATAAAGAAAGAATTTATCATCACACCTCGAAGGACCGTGGTGGAATATATATTTTTTTGCTTTATTAAACCGCTATCTGGTCTTGGCCACCATGCTGCAGCTATGTTTCAGGATGTTGGCAATCTTATAATAGCTTCGGCCATCTTTATGTAGAACAACTATTCTTTTTTTCAGATCCTCAGAGAATTCTTTGCCATGAGGTGCCATTTTGAACTTCCAGTGACCAGTATGAGAGAGTGTGTGAGCGATAATCCCAAATGTACCTCAGCTGCTCCCCATTCACACCTGAGACCTGTAACACGAATGCATTACATGGCACTTGGGAGGGAAAATAGTTAATTGGGCAGAATTTGGCCCTTTTCACTTAAGGGTGTACTCACTTTTGTTGCCAGAGGTTTAGACATTAATGGGGTATATTCCCTTTTGATGTACTGTATAAAATGGGAATACAGACAAGCAGAATAGTTACATGCACCTTCCTATGCAGGTAAGGTCGTTGGCGCAGGGAGACATTTTTATCAAGACTCCATGGACACATTGAACAAGAAGAAGGAGAAATGTGAGGTATGCTTAACGCTCCATTGTCCCCACATATCAATGCTTTATCACTGTTTTGCTGCAATCACCATCAAAATGCTACAAAGACCATCATTTGATTGTTTTACTTACATTTTGGAATGTTGAGAAACACCACTGTGCGCATTAAATGGATATACGGTACTCTGGATAATGTATAGCTAGTTTAGGAGAAATATCCCTTGCATTGTATAAAAGTGAAAACCTTTAAAGTCTAGCTCAAAAATCTAGTAAATCGTGAAAAGCACTTAAAGGGAACCTGTCAGCAGGATTTTAGCCACCCCCCCAAAATAAAAATATTTTTATGTATATATAGCTCCTTCAAAGAACAAGTCCAGCAATACCATAACATGGTAGTTGAATTGATTTTCAAATGAAGCTGATGATCTATTGTAGATCTTAAGCCTGTGCCACTCCAGCTCTGTTCCCCACCCAGAGCTGCCTCTTCCTGCCTGAAAGACAGCTTCTAAGTTGTTTATCTTCAAGAAAAGGAGTGGTCAGTCAAGCAGGAGGAGGCAGTACTTGTGGGGAATATGGCTGGAGTGACAGAGGCTTCAGATCTACAATAGCACTTCAGCCTCATTTGCATATCAATTCTAACACTGATTACTCAGTGATGGGGGAATGCAGTAGCCATGTGACATTACTGCTAGACTTGTCTTTGAAAAAGCTAAATGCTCATTTCAATTGTCTGGGTGGAGGAAATTATTCTGACAGGTTGTCTTTAACTGTTTTCTGTTAGGGAGGCCTGCGATCTAAATAGAAGATATTCCTGTAACACGTTTCTCTCAGTATGGCCAGTTGCCCTATTTTGTGCTCCTCATTGAAAAATGGTTACTTGACCAAAACGTTTTAGTGGATAATTTTGACCTCTGTGCGCCAAACCTACTATATCCAACAAGAATGGAACCTCTGATGCAGATTAGAACATAGTCTTATATAGGCAATTAACTATGGTTCTTATTACCTGTTCGGAATACTAACTAGCATTTAGATTTTTACGTTAAGATTATTTTTGATTTTTAAAATCATAAATCATCTTTATAGAAAATTGGATATAGAAGTTAATGTGAAAGTTTGTAAATGCAGTTGAAAAACACTTGTGTCAGATTGGTACATGATATATGCAGATGCTAAATAAGGAGCCTAAAAAAATACAGTTATACTCTATTGTCTTTTGTTACAAACAAGATTTAAGGACAAAAAATGCATTACATTCAAGGGAAAAGTATTGCAACATTCTGTAACCTACTGTTTTCCTCAAATATTAGTCAGTGGTGGCAGTTGCAGGGGTAAACATACTTGCCCCAATTCAGCAAAGCATTAACATGAAAATTGTAAAAAACCTATGAAAAGTCATACATTTTTTGCACATCGCAAGGTTGCCCAAGAATTTTGTGACATTTGACATTTTCCCACCATTTTTGTCTCGTTCTGACAAAGTGGGCAGAGCTGGGAAGGGGGCATGACAACCCCTGCTTCAGGGGCATACACCGCCAGTGGTGCAGACCACGTGGCCACTCTGTGGCCTGTGAGTTTGGGATGCCTTGTGCCAATGTGTCGCCCTGGGCAAGCCAGGGGACACAGGTCACACACCACCACACCCTACATCCCAGTTAGGAACACCAAAGCTAACCAAAAATCCTTGTTGCCTTCCTCCAGAGGCTGATGATTCACACCAGGGGGTGGGCCAGGCGGTTGGCTCTGCCCACCGAGGAGGACACAGCTCTGGAGGCGGGAGAAACCAGGCAGATTAGCCCAGGCAGGGCTCAAGTGCAGATAGCTCAAGGGGAGCGAGAGTGAGGAGCTAAGTGAAAGGAGTAAACAAGTAGTGAAAGTAGAAAGAAGCAAAGTGGTAAAGGAGGAAAGCAAGAGTGGTGACAGAGAGAAAGCCTGAAGTAGTCCAGCTGTGTGCAGGACAGGTCAGCAAGGTCAGCAACGGCGGTGACTGTCTGGAGGGGGACCGTTTGGAAGTTCCTGGAAGGACCGCGGACGGGTAGTGGCCCGGCGGTCTGGAGCAGTGTTCCGAAGCACAGTCAGCACCAGGGCAGGGGCCTCTCGGACCCCGGCAAGGCTAGGAGTCGCCATAATTTGCCAAATCCGTCAATGAAGGGGACGTAGATCCCCCAACAAGCAAGTCCCGATTGAAGGCAACAGCCCAACCAGTGTAGGAGAGACACCGCCACCGCCAAGGCACCAGTTTCTCAGGGCCAGCGCCTGCGGGCAAAGAGTAGAGCTCCTCCGGTCCAGCTTGAAGCCGGGGAGCGGGTTACCGGTGGGGACCCATCGCAACCAACAAGTAAACAAAGGTGCAAGGAAGAGGGACATCACCGTCACCTACTGGGAGAGCAAGTGCAGCCGTCCGTGGGACCGTCTATCCAGCCGTTTGGTTTACCGTAAAAACTGTGTCAACGTCTCAGGCTGAGTGAGTACCACAGTGCCGCAAGGCACAGCGCTGCCCCCGCGTCCCTGCGCCCACCAGGCCCTGCACCTCCCAAACCATCACCGTGCCCCGGGATCACCAACCCCTACCCACGGAGGGGCAACACAACACCTGGCTGCTCCGCATCACCATCCCCGGGATCCCCATATTGAGCAGCGGTGGTGAAATCACCACAACCGTGGGTGGCGTCACGGACAATAAACAATTCCCACACCCAACAACCCCCTTTCACTCACGGGCGAGGAGTGTCACTCGAGAAACCCCCCCGGGATCCGGCCCACCGCTCGAGCCACCACTGAGCAGCAGCCGCCGGACCCGAGCAGAAGGGGTGAGCGTAGTGTGCTGACACCCTCCTCCCCGCCCGCGACAACTTGGCGTCACGAACAGGATCTTACCGCTCTGCCGTCTGGTAGAGGTGCGCCTTGTTACCGCCGGAGGTATACGGCAGAAAAATTAAAGTTCCCGCTCGAGCGTCTTCTCGAGTAGTAGAGGCGCGAAGGCCAAAACCCCGCCCCGAGAGAGGAGGGGCCGAAAAGAGCTAAGGGGGACGCGATGGCGGCTGGACACATGTAGCTGCAGCTATAAAAGCAGAGACGCCAGGACTCTGCAGCAATACTGGGTTCCTGGAAGGCACGATTGCCAAGATGTACGACCCAACTCCCAACAAGGAAGCCCCTGCGCCCGGCACGGCGACGTGGTTGAGGGACCGGACTGTCCCATTGAGTAATCGTCTGCAGGCCCACATGCAACTCCTCCTGGAGGAGTGGGAGACCGACATGGCGGACGTGGTGGCTGCTATGTGGAGACGCGAGGCAGAAGGGGATTTGGAGGAGCGGGTAAGCGACCCACGCCCCTGTATTCCTGAGGGATCGGCCGTTGGAGCTGAGGGGCCCGGCCGGCTCCCGCTCACCCTACCTCTCTCCCTGCTACCCGCAATAGCGGCTGCCGCACCACCATTAGGCCCGCTACCTGCCCAACCGGTAGCGATACCCTGCCCTGCCGCTCCGGTGGACCAGCCGGCTGCAGACGTCCGGGACGTCCCTGAAGTACACCAGGGGGAACCGCTAGAACTACGACCCCTTAACAGCATGGTGCCAGAAGTCCCAGTAGAGACTGTGCCAGACCCTGAGCCCGGGACCGTGGCCTGGATGAGGGCCCGGGTGATTCAGTTCCACCAGCGTCAGCAGGAACAAATCCTTCAGATGATGGAGCAGTGGACCAGCGAAGTGGAGATGCTGACTACGACTGCCCCGAGGTACGGAGGGGGAATGGATGTAGTAGAACCGACTGGTGACCCACGTCCCTATGTCCTGCCTGGACCGGCCGCTGCGGCTGAGGGGCCCGGCCTAGTCTCGGCCTATGCATCACCCTTGCCGCTACTTATGGGGCGCCTCAGTGTAAGCTCGCCTAATCCGCTGCTCCGTGCTACCGCAGAAGAGGCTGAAGTGTTGGATGCTGGAGGCCAGGAGGCTGTGGCAGCTGGCGGCAACCCGCCTGACGCAGGAACAAGAGATGACGACTCCTGCCCCAGCTCCGGGCCCGCTGTTGCGGTTGAAGGAGCAAGCGAGCGTTCCCACTATGTAGGAGCCCCAGTGGTCGTCCATGCCCCGTGTACCAATGGAAATGGGTACCGGGTGCCCCTGTCACCTCAGGCATGTCAGTGCATGTTGGATATTCTGGTGGAGGGGGATGGAGCTGCGTTAGCTGCATATCCGGAGTAGGGCAGCGGATGCCCGCTGCAGCAGTCCCCGTTGGGACCACCACTGAGTTTAAGTGTTTGAAAGTTTGAAAAAAAAATGATGAAAAATGATTACCGAAGTTAACCTGATTATCTCAGTGATTTGCAACCGGCTGGAGCTGGCACCGTTGTCCCAGTGGGGACCGTTAAAAAGTTTAGCATGGAGAACTATCCATGGACAAGCCCGTGAACTTGCAGGGCAACCACAAACGTTAGTGGCTTGTAAATATGTTGTTTACCGTTATCGTTTTCCGCAATGCCGCCTCCGGAGAGGCAGGTTGGAGGGAGGGCCCTGAGCAGAGCAGGCTGGGGCCCAGCCACCAAAGGAACCGGTGGCTACCCTCTGGAGGGAAGGACAGATCCCGCTCGGTTACCGTGGGCTGGACTGTGGGTCAAGGGGTGCTGCCTGGGCTTTAGGGGCAGCATCAGGGCCAGGTTGCTTGGGTGGGAGAGAGCGGAAACCGTAACCGTAAACCGTTATGCAACGTTAAAGAAATGTGCCTCCCGTTAAGGGAAGAGTTATTAAAAATGTACATATGTTATTATTTTACCATGTTATCTTTTTCAGAAAAATAAAACCGGTGTTGGACGGCAGCCCGCGGTCGGTCTGCATTTTGCTAGGGGGGAATGTGTCACCCTGGGCAAGCCAGGGGACACAGGTCACACACCACCACACCCTACATCCCAGTTAGGAACACCAAAGCTAACCAAAAATCCTTGTTGCCTTCCTCCAGAGGCTGATGATTCACACCAGGGGGTGGGCCAGGCGGTTGGCTCCGCCTGGAGGCGGGAGAAACCAGGCAGATTAGCCCAGGCAGGGCTCAAGTGCAGATAGCTCAGGGGGAGCGAGAGTGAGGAGCTAAGTGAAAGGAGTAAACAAGTAGTGAAAGTAGAAAGAAGCAAAGTGGTAAAGGAGGAAAGCAAGAGTGGTGACAGAGAGAAAGCCTGAAGTAGTCCAGCTGTGTGCAGGACAGGTCAGCAAGGTCAGCAACGGCGGTGACTGTCTGGAGGGGGACCGTTTGGAAGTTCCTGGAAGGACCGCGGACGGGTAGTGGCCCGGCGGTCTGGAGCAGTGTTCCGAAGGACAGTCAGCACCAGGGCAGGGGCCTCTCGGACCCCGGAAAGGCTAGGAGTCGCCATAATTTGCCAAATCCGTCAGTGAAGGGGACGTAGATCCCCCAACAACCAAGTCCCGATTGAAGGCAACAGCCCAACCAGTGTAGGAGAGACACCGCCACCGCCAAGGCACCAGTTTCTCAGGGCCAGCGCCTGCGGGCAAAGAGTAGAGCTCCTCCGGTCCAGCTTGAAGCCGGGGAGCGGGTTACCGGTGGGGACCCATCGCAACTGTCGCGGACGGGGAGGAGGGTGTCAGCACACCGTGCTCACCCCTTCTGCTCAGGTCCAGCAGCTGCTCAGTGGTGGCTCGAGCCGTGGGCCGGATCCCGGGGTTTCTCGAGCAACACTCCTCGCCCGTGAGTGAAAGGGGGGTTTTGTGGTTGGGTGTGGGGATTGTTATAGTTCGTGACGCCACCCACGGTTGTGGTGATTTCACCACCGCTGCTCAATATGGGGCTCCCGGGGATGGTGATGCGGAGCAGCCAGTTGTTGTGTTGCCCCTCCGTGGGTAGGGGTTGGTGATCCCGGGGCCCGGTGATGGAGAAGTAGGTGCGGGGCCTGATGGGCGCAGGGACGCGGGGGGCAGCGCTGTGCCTTGCGGCACTGTGGTACTCACTCAGCCTGAGACACGGACACAGTTTGTACGGTAAACCAAACGGCTGGTAGGACGGTCCAACAGACGGCTGCACCTGCACTCCCGGTAGGTGACGGTGATGTCCCTTTTCCTTGCACCTATGTTTGACTTGTGGTAGCGGTGGATTCCCTCCGGTTACCCGCTCCCCGACTGCAATCTGGGCCGGAGGAGCTCTACACTTTGCCCGCAGGCGCTGGCCCTGAGAAACTGGTGCCGTGGCGGGTGGCGGTGTCTCTCTGCTTCAGGTTGGGCTGTTGCCTTCAATCGGGACTTGGTTGTTGGGGGATCTACGTCCCCTTCACTGACGGATTCGGCAAATTTGGCGACTCCTAGCCTTGCCGGGGTCCGAGAGGCCCCTGCCCTGGTGCTGACTGTCCTTCGGAACACTGCTCCAGACCACCGGGCACACAGCCAACGGGGGTCCTTCCAGGAACTTCCAAACGGTCCCCCTCCAGACAGTCACCGCCGTTGCTGACCTTGCTGTTCTGGCCCTACACAAAGCTGGACCCTTCAGGCTTTCTTTCTTTACCACTTTCCTTCCTTCACTTTCACTTAGCTGTTCACTTTCTCACTTAGCTCCTCACTCCTGCTCCTCCCTGAGCTATCTCCTCGCTAGCCCTCAGCTAGACTTCAACTGCCTGGTTTTCCCGCCTCCAGAGTTGTGAGCTCCTCGGTGGGCGGAGCCAACCGCCTGGCCCACCCCCTGGTGTGCATCATCAAACTCCTGGAGGAAGGCAACGAGGATTTGTGGTTAGCATTGATGTGCCTACCTGGAGTGTGGGGTGTGGTGGTGTGTGACCCGTGTCCCCTGGCTTGCCCAGGGCGACACATTCCCCCTTAGCAAAATGCAGACCGTCCGCGGGCTGCCGTCCTACACCGGTTTTATTTTTCTGTAAAAAGGGGTAACAAGGTTAAGAAAACATGAATAACATTTTAATCAAAAC
The DNA here is from genome assembly GCF_048569485.1 of Anomaloglossus baeobatrachus. Lineage (NCBI taxonomy): Eukaryota > Metazoa > Chordata > Amphibia > Anura > Aromobatidae > Anomaloglossus > Anomaloglossus baeobatrachus. The sequence goes on from NC_134356.1 coordinate 188,276,740, forward strand.
TCTTCCCAAAACGGGAGGCACATTTACTTAAACGTTGCAACGGTTTACGGTCACGGTTTCCGCTCTCTCCCACCCAAGCAACCTGGCCCTGATGCTGCCCCTAAAACCCAGGCAGCACCCCTTTACCCACAGTCCAGCACAAGTCACCCGAGCCGGATCTGTCCTTCCCCTCCAGAGGGTGGCCACCGGTTCCTTTGGTGGCTGGGCCCTGGCCTGCTCTGCTCAGGGCCCTCCCTCCAACCTGCCTCTCCGGAGACGGTATGGCGGAAACGGTAACGGTAACCAACATATTTACAAGCCACTTAACGTTTGTGGTGCCCTGCAAGTTCACGGGCTTGTCCATGGATAGTTCCCATGCCAAACTTAAACGGTCCCCACGGGGACAACGGTGCCGGCTCCTGCCGGTTCAATCACAGCAAATCAGGTGAAAAACTCGGTAATTTTCATTTTCCTTATCATTCTTTTGCAAACTTTCAAACAACAACAACAACACTCTTTTACATTTGCGGACCCCTTTTACTCATAGAACGGTCTCCCTGTACCTAAGTGGGGGTCTACCTAGGTTGGAACGGATGGACCTTCGGGGCCCGGTGTCAGTGGTGCTAGACAGTGGGGTAGAGGGAACAATCGGTTCCTCCTCCCTGCTACAGTGTGGGGCAGGCGGAGGTGTAGGGGGGCTGGGTACAGGTTCATCCCTGGGCACTGGCACTGGTTCTAGCTCACGGTTAACCGCTTCCACTACTTCTTCATCCACGGGTTGTGGGAACAGTATCACTGGAAGAATCACCGCGCCGTTCTGTGTAGGCCAGTTTGCTGGGAAGTCACCCATTACAGTGTGGATTACCTCTGCTGCCTTCTCCACTGGTGGAGGAACCGGTACTTCAGCCTCTGCCTTCAGCGCTGGGGGGCATTTTTTTAGATGGTCCCGGGAAACTGTGGCTAGGGTGCCCCCTTGGTCACGACTGATCTGGTAGGTTTTCCCATCTCCCCATTCTGTGGGTTGTATGACATAAGGGACTTGCTCCCACTGATCATCCAGCTTGTGGGTTTTTCTCTTCCGTTTCAGCACCACATCTCCTGGCTGGAAAGGACCTGCGGGCGCCTTCTGGTTGAACCGGTGCTCTTGCTGCTCTCGACTTCGACTGAGGTTTTTCTCCACATACTCCTGGATTTGCCGGTACTGTGCCCTCCTCCGACTTTCCCACTCCGCCGTTGAAGGGAGTGCTTCCGGAGCTTCCAACCCCATCTCCAGATCCACCGGCAGGCGGCCAGGCCGAGCCCTCATCAAATACGCTGGGGTGCATTTCGTCGAGCTGGACGGGATATTATTGTACATGTCGACCAAGTCAGGTAGCTTTTCCGGCCACATGTTCCGTTCTTCCAGCGGTAACGTCTTGAGGAGCCCCAGGACCAAGTGATTCATTTTCTCGCACATGCCGTTGGTTTGGGCGTGGTACGGAGTGGTCCGGATCTTCTTGCAGCCGTACAACTGGCAGAATTCGTGAAACACCTCTGCTTCAAAAGCCGGGCCTTGGTCAGTTAGCACCTTCTCGGGGTACCCATGGGGTCGGCAGAAATAAGCCTGGAACGCTCGAGCAGCGGTTCGACCAGTTAGGTTCTTAACGGGGACTACCACCATAAATCTTGAGTAGTGGTCTACCATGGTCAATGCGTAGGTGTACCCACTTCGGCTAGGGGTGAGCTTGACATGGTCCAGGGCGACCAGCTCCAGCGGCTGATGGGTGACTATGGGATGTAACGGTGCCCTCTGGCTAGTCTCGTCCTTTCTCCTCAGCGTACAAGGACCACACTCTCGACACCAGGCTTCCACCGATTCACGCATCCCACTCCAATAGAACCGCTCCCTCAACAGCATCTCCAGCTTCTTCCACCCGAAGTGGCCAGCACCATCATGGTATGCCCGCAGGACAGTAGCGACCTCAGCTTGAGGAACGATCAACTGACATATTTTCTCATGGGTCTTTGGGTTGATCAGCTCACGGCACAGCCTCCCTTGGTGTAGGTAGAGCCGTTTTCGTTCTTTCCACAAGCGTTGGGCTTCGGCTGGAGCGCCAGGGTCTATTCCCATGGCGCCTTGTTCCACCAGAGTCTTGACAAGGCGGACAGCCGGCGCTTGGTCCTGGGCGTCCTGCCATTCTTGACTGGGCCGCGGGTCCAGATCTACCCTCTGCTGGCATACTTGTACCCTCTCAGTAGGTGGCTGGTGAAACGCAGGCAACTCGATCTCCTCGAGGTCGTCATCCTCGCACCCCTCTTCCGACAAATGGGGCATCCGGGAGAGGGCATCAGCATTTATGTTGACACGACCAGCTCGGTACTTTATGGTGAAATCATAGTTGGCTAGCCGAGCTACCCACCGCTGCTCCAGCGCGCCCAATTTGGCCGTGTTCAGGTGGGTCAGCGGATTGTTGTCCGTAAACGCAGTGAAGGTTGCTGCCGCCAGGTAGTGGCGGAACCGCTCCGTGATAGCCCATACCAACGCTAATAGCTCAAGCTTGAAGGAGCTATAATTCTCGGGGTTCCTTTCGGTCGGCCGGAGTTTTCGGCTAGCATAGGCAATCACCTTCTCCTTTCCATCTTGGACCTGGGATAGGACCGCTCCTAGCCCCACGTTACTGGCGTCCGTGTGGAGGATAAACGGGCGCCCATAGTCAGGGTACGCCAGGACCTCTTCTCCGGTCAAGGCCGCCTTCAACTGGCAAAAGGACTCCTCATGCTTGTCCTCCCACGACAGTGGGGTTCCAATGGGTCTACCACCTTTGGTCTGTCCCACGAGGAGATCTTGCATGGGGGCAGCCATCTTCGTGTACCCCTTTATAAAGCGCCGATAGTACCCCACCAGACCCAGAAACTGCCTTACTTCCCTCACTGTAGTTGGTCTCGGCCAGCTCTGGATGGCAGTAATCTTCTCAGGGTCGGGGGCGACACCATCCGCACTCACCACATGCCCTAGATACTGCACTCTGGGTTTCAGCAGGTGGCATTTTGAGGGCTTCAACTTCATCCCGTACTTGGCAAGGGACGCGAACACCTCGGCCAGGTGCTCCAGATGGGCCTCATACGTCTGGGAATAAACAATCACATCATCCAAATACAGCAGGACGGTCTCGAAGTTTAAATGTCCCAGACAGCACTCCATCAACCGTTGGAAGGTCCCGGGGGCATTGCACAGCCCAAACGGCATGCTATTGAATTCGCAGAGCCCCATCGGGGTGGTGAAGGCGGTCTTCTCCCGGTCCTCGGGGGCCACGGCCACTTGCCAGTATCCGCTGGTGAGGTCAAGGGTCGAGAAGTAGTTTGCAGTTCTCAGTGCAGCCAAAGACTCTTCAATACGAGGTAAGGGATAGGCATCTTTATGGGTTATCTGGTTGATCTTCCGGTAGTCCACACACATCCGCATGGTACCATCCTTCTTCTTGACCAGTACCAACGGAGCGGCCCAGGGACTACAGCTGTCCCGAATAACCCCTGCCTCCTTCATATTCCTCAACATATCTTTGGCACACTGGTAATGTGCAGGGGGAATAGGTCTATATCTCTCTTTGATAGGGGGATGTTCACCTGTGGGATTGTGGTGTTGGACCCCCTTGATCCGCCCAAAGTCTAGGGGGTGCTTACTGAAAACCTGTTCGTACTCCTGCACCACCCTGTGTACCCCGGCCCTGTGATGTGTAGGGGTATCATCAGTGCCTACATGTAGCTGTTGGTGCCACTCCTTTGTGTCCCCCTGGGGTGGGGAAGTGCTGGGGGTAGGTGGGAGTGTGGATGGACTGGCTTCATGGATAGTGTGAGGGTCCAGGGTGAGCAGCTTGGCAATGGTGGCATACCGGGGGAGCCTGACTTCTTCCTCCCCACAGTTCAACACTCTCATGGGCACTCTCCCTTTCTTCACATCTACCACCCCTCGGGCGGGCACTACAGTGGGCCAGTGCTCGGAGGGCATGGGCTCCATCATCGCAGGGTAGTCACGCCCCTGAGGCCCTACTGCTGCCCTACACCAGATCATCATCTCACTCCTAGGGGGCACAGTCAATGGAGCAACATCCATCACTCTCACTCCACCAATCTCCCCTCCTGTTGAGCTTACATGCTGGCGGTACATCAGGGCGCGGATCTCACGCTGCACAGCCCTCTGCCGGCTCCCCGCCGCTGTGGCGGCTAGCTGTTGCAATAGGTTCAACACATCAGCCATGCAGTGTTCCATCACATTGGTTCCCAGCACTATTTTCGGGTTATGATCACTGGGTTCATTCAAGATCACAATCATACCCTGGTGTTGCAGTTCAGCTTGCCCCACTGTCATAGCCACTTGTTTATACCCCACCTGGGTCAATGGAAGTCCATTAGCGGCAATCAAATTTATACTATTGTCTGGAGACGCCAGCTCGTCTGTGGCCCAATACTGCTGATACAACGTGTACGGTATGGTAGTTACCTGTGATCCAGTGTCCAAGAGAGCCATCACTGGTATGCCGTCCACAGCCACGGGGATGATAGGGCGGGCCTCGATATATCGGTCTCGCCAGTCCGGGGGGCCACGGTGTTCTACTCCTGAGGATTGGCCCAGGGCCCCAGGGCTGCTCGTTTAACGGGCACTGTCGGTAATAATGGCCCGGCTTACGGCACTTGTAGCAGATTGGGGGTCTGCTCCGTGGGTTGTTAGCGCTTCTCCGCTGCATCCAGGGAACATCTTCAGGACTGTCAGCAAGCTGTATCTGCACTGGAGGCTGAGATCTGGTCAGAGGTTGTAGCGCAGCAAGGATCTTGGCAAGGTCTCCGTCCATGCGACGGACCTGGGCTGCCAGCTCTTCTACTGTGCTGCTCGGGGCTGCAGGCATTAAAGAGGTTGGTTTGGCTGAGGCCGCCACAACGGGAGCTGTCTCGACGGGCCACGGGACGGGTTCCAGAACTTCAGCAGCTGGGGGCTGTAGTGCTTTGATAGCCCGCTCCTTTAACACAGCAAAGTCCACATCAGGGTGTTCCAGGGCCCACAGCCGGAGTTGTTTACGATCCTCAGGAGACCTCATCCCCTGTGCAAATTGCTCCACTAACATCTTGTTGCTATCCGCCTCATTAATAGAGTTCACCCGCTTCAGCGTGCGGAGGGCGGTCTGCAGACATAGAGCATAGTCCCGAATGCTATCCCCAGCTCGTTGCCGGCACTGGTAAAACTGCATCCTCAGCTCAGCTTCAGTCCGGGTCTCGAAGGCAGTCTGTAGCTTCTCGAAGATGGTGGCTACAGAGAGCCGGTCCCCCTCGGCCCAGGTCTCCGCTTCCTGCTCCGCCGCACCGGTTAACTGGCCTAGCACTATCGCTGCATGTTGCTTATCAGTCAGGGGGTACAGCTCTAGCAACGGGTTAAGCTTTTTCCGGAAGGCCTGTAGGGCATCCGGTTTCCCGTCATACCGCGGTAGCCAGGCAGCTCCGGGCGCATAGGGCAAGGAAAACGGCATGACCTGAGCAAGCGCGGGGGCCGCGGCACCTCCCGCCGGTACGGCCGGGACCTGGGCAGGCCCATTCCCATCCGCGGGTGCCGCTGCGGCTGCGACCACCGCTCCTCCAGCGGCTCCGTCGGGCGCAGACATCTTGTTTCCGTCCCCCTTAGCTCTTTCCGGCCCCTCCTCTCTCGGGGCGGGGTTTTGGCCTTCGCGCCTCTACTGCTCGAGAAGACGCTCGAGCGGGAACTTTTCGCGCCAAAGATGGCGGCTTCTGAAATTTTTCTGCCGGATACCTCCGGCGGTAACAAGGCGCACCTCTACCAGACGGCAGAGCGGTAAGATCCTGTTCGTGACGCCAAGTTGTCGCGGGCGGGGAGGAGGGTGTCAGCACACCGCGCTCACCCCTTCTGCTTGGGTCCAGCAGCTGCTCAGTGGTGGCTCGAGCCGTGGGCCGGATCCCGGGGTTTCTCGAGCGACACTCCTCGCCCGTGAGTGAAAGGGGGGTTTTGTGGTTGGGTGTGGGGATTGTTATAGTTCGTGACGCCACCCACGGTTGTGGTGATTTCACCACCGCTGCTCAATATGGGGCTCCCGGGGATGGTGATGCGGAGCAGCCAGTTGTTGTGTTGCCCCTCCGTGGGTAGGGGTTGGTGATCCCGGGGCCCGGTGATGGAGAAGTAGGTGCGGGGCCTGATGGGCGCAGGGACGCGGGGGCAGCGCTGTGCCTTGCGGCACTGTGGTACTCACTCAGCCTGAGACACGGACACAGTTTGTACGGTAAACCAAACGGCTGGTAGGACGGTCCCACAGACGGCTGCACCTGCACTCCCGGTAGGTGACGGTGATGTCCCTCTTCCTTGCACCTATGTTTGACTTGTGGTAGCGGTGGATTCCCTCCGGTTACCCGCTCCCCGACTGCAATCTGGGCCGGAGGAGCTCTACACTTTGCCCGCAGGCGCTGGCCCTGAGAAACTGGTGCCGTGGCGGTGGCGGTGTCTCTCTGCTTCAGGTTGGGCTGTTGCCTTCAATCGGGACTTGGTTGTTGGGGGATCTACGTCCCCTTCACTGACGGATTCGGCAAATTTGGCAACTCCTAGCCTTGCCGGGGTCCGAGAGGCCCCTGCCCTGGTGCTGACTGTCCTTCGGAACACTGCTCCAGACCACCGGGCACACAGCCAACGGGGTCCTTCCAGGAACTTCCAAACGGTCCCCCTCCAGACAGTCACCGCCGTTGCTGACCTTGCTGTTCTGGCCCTACACAAAGCTTGACCCTTCAGGCTTTCTTTCTTTACCACTTTCCTTCCTTCACTTTCACTTAGCTGTTCACTTTCTCACTTAGCTCCTCACTCCTGCTCCTCCCTGAGCTATCTCCTCGCTAGCCCTCAGCTAGACTTCAACTGCCTGGTTTTCCCGCCTCCAGAGTTGTGAGCTCCTCGGTGGGCGGAGCCAACCGCCTGGCCCACTCCCTGGTGTGCATCATCAAACTCCTGGAGGAAGGCAACAAGGATTTGTGGTTAGCATTGATGTGCCTACCTGGAGTGTGGGGTGTGGTGGTGTGTGACCCGTGTCCCCTGGCTTGCCCAGGGCGACACACAACCAACAAGTAAACAAAGGTGCAAGGAAGAGGGACATCACCGTCACCTACTGGGAGAGCAAGTGCAGCCGTCCGTGGGACCGTCTATCCAGCCGTTTGGTTTACCATAAAAACTGTGTCAACGTCTCAGGCTGAGTGAGTACCACAGTGCCGCAAGGCACAGCGCTGCCCCCGCGTCCCTGCGCCCACCAGGCCCTGCACCTCTCAAACCATCACCGGGCCCCGGGATCACCAACCCCTACCCACGGAGGGGCAACACAACACCTGGCTGCTCCGCATCACCATCCCCGGGATCCCCATATTGAGCAGCGGTGGTGAAATCACCACAACCGTGGGTGGCGTCACGGACAATAAACAATTCCCACACCCAACAACCCCTTTTCACTCACGGGCGAGGAGTGCCGCTCGAGAAACCCCCCCGGGATCCGGCCCACCGCTCGAGCCACCACTGAGCAGCAGCCGCCGGACCCGAGCAGAAGGGGTGAGCGTAGTGTGCTGACACCCTCCTCCCCGCCCGCGACACCAGCACTGGCATCAGCCTTCTTGGCCTAGCACAGCCTTTCAACTGTATCGGCCTTATGAATCCTGTTGAAAGTAATGCTGGAAGAGAGATGCTGGCAGCTCCCTCTTTTATTATTCTTCCAGTGCACCTGACTGTGACTCCACCCACAGCCCAGTCACTCACAGACTGGGGCTTGTCTCGATGATGTCGGATCAAGTGGAAGTTGACGTGACATTACCGGATCTCAGAGGTCATGGAGCCCAGGAAGTCATGTGATGGGGATGAGCAGACCGTAATAGTGTCGCTTAAAGTCAGAATTTATTACAGCAACAAGACAGATCCTGTGTTACGTCACCGCCGGAGTCTGCTCCAGCGACTTCTGCTCCGATCGCCAGGCGACGCCGTGTTCCTGCCGTAGATGGTGCTGGTGATGGGAGAGAAGTCGATGCCAGCAGCACCGGTGGGCGCAGGCTCCGATCATCCACTGGGCTGGGTTAGCTTGGGATATGCAGTACCGCTGGCTGACTGTGGGTGGCATGTGTCTTCCAGCTGAAGTTACCAGCGTTCAGCTACAGCCAATTGGAAGACACCACACCCTTCTTATTTCCCTTCCTGTCACATGAATACTGCCAGATATAGTTCTGATTTTCCTGGCTCCTGTTACATCCTATTCTGTTGGTGATTCCTGTGTGTTGACTTCTGCGTGTTTTTGACTACCCTTCTGCCTACTGTTTTTGTACCTTGCTGCCCGACCCGGATCTGACCTCTGCTACGTTTTCTGACTACGTCACTGCCTGCCGATTCTGTCCCTGTTCCGCTATTCCTGGTTTGACCCTGCCTGACGACTACTCTCATCGGACTGCAGCTTTCCACAGGTAGTGATCTCCAGTTCCCTGTGTAATTCCAAATCCCTGTATAGGGGTTAAAGGGTTTCAGGGTTCTGGGGGTCCTACTTGGTGAGTGGCTTCCCTCTAGCCTCCCCGTTACAGCCCATCTGAGTCTGTGGATCCAGGCAGGCGTTACATCCTGATTGGATGTGCAGCACCTCCACAATCTGAATATCAACAAGATCCAAGGTCCGGTTTAGGACCACAGAAATTAGATCAACATAAAAAAAAACTAAAAAAATAAATTAATTGTATTTTATTGATAGTTCATCTTGAATATTTAATATTTAACAAAACAACAAAACTTATAATCAGGTGCGTCTTATAAAGCGAAAAATACAGTATATATTTTTAATGATAGTTCACCTTGAATATTTTGGAAATACTCCTCCAATAGAGCAAAAATAGAGACAACGGGCATTTAAAATTCAATATATATACAAAATATGAAATTGACAAAAATCAGGTATATCAGCACATCAATATATATATAAAAAAATATAAAAAATAATATGAATAAATAACCCACACCTTGTTAATAATCAGATATTAAGTGCATTCACTGTTGATAAAAAATATATACCAGTATATGTGTGTGTTCACATATACATGAAGTGCATCCATAGCCTATAATCAGTATACTGTATTCTGTACGTGCAAAAATATGCCTTGACAAAATATATATATATATATATATATATATATATATATATATATATATACCAAATTTGTATATCCGCAGCCTATATTTAATATTGTGCAAAAAAGTTATTGTGCAAAAATGCATAAAGTGCATCAACAATCTATTTAAATTATGATTCAATATATGTGCAATAATATGCATAACAATGACTGGTATGTGCAAAATTGAAACCTAACTGTTCAGAAATGCCTACAATCTACAATGAACTCGCTGCCGCCCGACCACCGTGCGGAGCTGCCGCCCGACCACCGTGCGGAGCTGCCGCCCGACCACCGTGCGGAGCCGCCGCCTGACCTACACCCCCCCTATTGTCTCCTCCCCATAATCCTATAGAATGTAAGCCCGCAAGGGTAGGGCCCTCTTCCCTCTGTACTAGTCTGTCTACTGTAACTTGTATACGTATTTTGTATGTAACCCCCTTCTCATGTACAGCACCATGGAATTAATGGTGCTCTATAAATAAATAATAATAATAATAATAATAATAACCTAAGGTGCAAAGCTATGTAGTCAAATCACCAAATTTGGCAGATTTTTAGGCAGAAAAACATAAACAGTCAAAGGTAAAAGGAATAAACCCATAAATTAGTGACCAATATAGCCACCTTTCTTTATGATGACACTCAGCAGCCTACCATCCATAGATTCTGTCAGTTGCTTGATCTGTTTATGATCAACATTGTGTGCAGCAGCCATCACAGCCTCCCAGACACTGTTCCGAGAAGTGTACTGTTTTCCCTCCCTGTAGATCTTACATTTTATGAGGGACCACAGGTTCTCTATGGGGTTCAGATCAGGTGAATAAGGGGGCCATGTCATTATTTTTTCATCTATTACACCTTTACTGGCCAGCCACGCTGTGGAGTAGTTGGATGCATGTGATGGAGCATTGTCCTGCATAAAAATCATGTTTTTCTTGAACGATACCGACTTCTTCAAATACCACTGCTTGAAGAAGTTGTCTTCCAGAAACTGGCAGTAGGTCTGGGAGTTGAGCTTCACTCCATCCTCAACCTGAAAAGGCCCCACAAGTTCATCTTTGATGATACCAGCCCATACCAGTACTCCACCTCCACCTTGCTGGCATCTGAGTCGGAGTGGAGCTCTCTGCCCTTTACTGATCCAGCCTCTGGCCCATCAAGAATCACTCTAATTTCAACAGTCCATAGAGCCTTTGAAAAATCAGTCTTAAGATATTTCTTGGCCCAGTCTTGACATTTTATCTTATGTTTTTTGTTCAAACATGGTTGTTTTTCAGCTTTCCTTACTTTGGCCATGTCCCTGAGTATGGCACACCTTGTGGTTTTTGATACTCCAGTAACATTGCAGCTCTGAAATATGGCCAAACTGGTGGCAAATGGTATCTTGGCAGCTTTACACTTGATTTTCTTCAATTTATGGGCAGTTATTTTGCGCCTTTTTTGCCCAACACGCTTCTTGCGGCCCTGTTGGCTATTTGCCATGAAACGCTTGATTGTTCGGTGATCATGGTTCAAAAGTTGTTCAATTTCAAGACTGCTGCATTCCTCCGCAAGACTTCTCACAATTTTGGACTTTTCAGAGCCTCTCAAATCTCTCTTCTGATCCATTTTGCCAATGGAAAGGAAGTTGCCTAATAATTAAGCACACCTTATATAGGGTGTTGATGTCATTACACCACACCCCTCCTCGTTACAGAGACGCACATCACCTGATTTACTTAATTGGTAGTTGGCTCTAAAGCCTATACAGCTTGCAGTAAGACAACATGTATAAAAAGTATCATGTGATCAAAATACTCATTTGCCTAATAATCCTGCACACAGTGTAAATAGATTGTGGATGCACTTTATGCATTTTTTGCACAATAACTTTTTTGCACCATATTTACTAAATATAGGCTGCAGATATACAAATTTGAACATACATATATTTTATATTTTTATTTTGTCAAGGCACTTTTGTATATTGTTGCATATATACTGTATTTTGATTATTGGACAGCTATAGATGCACTTCATTCATATCTGCACCCATATATATATTTTTTTATCAACAGTGAATGCACTTTATATCTGATCATTAACTAGGTGTGAGTTATTGATTCATATTTTTTATAATTTATATATTGATGTGATAATATACCTGATTTTTGTCAATTTCATATTTTGTATTTATATTGAATTTTAAGTGTCTGTTGCCTCTATTTTTGCTGTATTGGAGGAGTATTTCCAAAATATTTATGGTGAACTATCATTAAAAATATATACCGTATTTTTCGCTTTATAAGATGCACCTGATTATAAGACGCACCAACAAATTTGGTACAGGAAAAGAGATTTTTTTTTTATGTTAAATGGTGTCCGTCTTATAATGCCAGTGTCCATCTAACAAATCATATAGGGTATATGTCCCTCATAGCCCCCCCATCCTAAAATTAGCCCCCTTAATCTGGATATGGCCCCTTTATATTGAATATAGCCCCCTTGTGCTGGCACACATCCCCCAGTGAAGCCACATGTCCCCCATTGATGGCACACATTCCCTATTGCTGGAACACGTCCCCTATTGCTGGCACATGTCTCATATTGATGGAACATGTCCCCTATTTGTGGCACACGTCCCCCTGTGCTGGAACATATCCCCTATTGCTGGCACATATTCCCTAGAGCTGGTATAGGTCTCCTATAGATGGCACACGTATCCTATGGATGGTACACCTCCTGTGCTGCCCATGGCCCCCTATGGATGGTACACGTCCCCCTGTGCTGCCCATGGCCCCCTATGGATGGCACACGTCCCCCTGTGCTGCCAATGGCCCCCATGGATGGCACACGTCCCCCTGTGTTTTTTATGGCCCCCTATGGATGACACACGTCCCCCTGTGTTGGATATGGCCCCCTATGGATGGCATACCCACACAAATCAGATAGCACACACACTTACTCACCACATCAGCAATACGGATCGGTTCCAGCCAGCAGGGAAAGATGAGAAGTAGTGCAGTGGAGTGTGAAGACCTGCGGTGGAACGCATGGAGCACTCAGCATGGAACACAGAGATACGTTCCACTGCAGGTCCTCTATATGTTACACCTCACTGTATCCCAGGATTCTGTGCTGGCCAGAAGCAATCAGTATCACACGATGTATTGAGTATGTGGTGAGTGTGTGTGTGTGTGTGTGTGTGTGTGTGTGTGATCTGATGTGTGTGTGTGTGCGATCTGATATGTGCAGGTGTGTGATCTGATGTGTGTAGGTGTGCTTTTCCACTGCAGGTTCTCCTGTTCAGCGTCTGGTGAATATGATTGTGGGATCTTTTGTCTTCTTTCTTCTCTCTTTTGGGGGTGTCCACTTTCTACAATGAAGTGCCCTGCAAAATTCTGTAACTTTTTTAGATGCATGAAGACTTTATTATTGAACGACTAGGGCTTATTTTCGGGGTAGGGCTTATACTTAAGCCTTAGACTGAAAATGCTGAAAATTCATGCAATAGGGCTTATTTTTATGGGAGGGCTTATTTTTGGAAAAGCAGGGTGTTATTTCTGGAAACAACATACGTGCATGGTCAAAATGGTAAGAACCCCACCCTATATTTGTATTGAAGTGTCTAATGAGCCTGTACAATGGTCATTGTAAAGGGAAAGGGAGTAGGATCAGTTGTGACATCAACTATTGTTATTGGTGGACCCAGTATTATCAGCTGTGTATAGAGGTGTTACCTTTCATTGTAATTCTGCCTGGGATAATATGGAGCCTTGCTGTAAATTCTTTCTGAAGGAACAGTAAAGCCGGTGTCACACGGTACGATATATCGGGCGATATGTCGTCGGGGTCACGTCGTTAGTGACGCACATCCGGCATCGTCAGAGATTTCGTAGCGTATGACACTTCCGAACGACTGTGATCAAGTAAAAATACTCACCTTATTGTTGCTCGTTGACACATCGTTTATTTTCATAATGTCGTTCCTCCTTCTGTGCTCCGGTTGTTCATCATTCCCGAGGCAGCACACATCGCTCCGTGTGACACCCCGGGAACGACAAATACAGCTTACCTGCATCCTGCCGGCAATGCGGAAGGAAGGAGGTGGGCGGGATGTTTACGTCCCGCTCATCTCCGCCTTTCCGTTTCTATTGGCCGGCTGCCATGTGACGTCGCTGTGACGCCGAACGTCCCTCCCCCTTCAGGAAGAGTATGTTCGCCGCCCACAGCGACCTCGCCCGGGAGGTAAGTGCGTGTGACGGGGTTAACGACTTTGTGCGCCACTGGCAACTAATTGCCCGTGACGCACAAACGACAGGGGCGGGTACGATCGCTCGTGCGATCGCACAATAGATCGTCCCATGTGACGCCGGCATAATACTCTAAAAAGTCCAAGTAGCTAGTGTCAAAATTACAAGATTACTATTTTTTTAAAATAAAGAATAAAAAAGTTGCCTTTAAAAAAAAAAACACAGAAAAAAACCCATAAAACATAAAGTCCAGATTTAATTAATAGGTCATTTTCAAATTGTACACTTCCTTTAAAGAACCAATCCACTGAGGTTTTTTTTTATTGTTGAACTTCCGGAGTGGTTCTTTAAATCTAAAGGCCCTGTCACACACAGAGATAAATCTGCGGCAGATATGTGGTTGCAGTGAAATTGTGGACAATCAGTGCCAGGTTTGTGGCTGTGTACAAATGGAACAATATGTCCATGATTTCACTGCAACCACAGATCTGCCAAAGATTTATCTCTGTGTGTGACGGGGCCTTAAGTCTATCTGATACTCACCTTCTGGTGGTTTCATCTTCTGTCGCCGCCACTCTGGCTGGTCTCTGGGGATTTGTGACCTACCAGTGCACTCTGGTGATTCGGTGGTTCATGGAGGCCAACGGAGGTCACAAATCTATTCAAGTCTGTGACAACCTTATTCTGGTTCTCATAGAGAGTCACTGGGAGCTTGTTGTGATGTAACTTCTGACTTTTAGCCAGTGAAAAGTTACAGTCACAAAATGGTGCCGTGGGACCAGAGTGGCATCGGTAAACGGTGAAGCCGGTGGAAGGTGAGCATATGATAAGGGACAGGGGGTTACATTTAAAATGCCACTCCAGCCCTCAAAAAAATACCACTGGAGTGGTTCTTTAATGGCATGAACGACGCCTTTTCCTTCAATCTTCATACACAATGTTCTCTTAAATGGATTTCTCAACCCCCATCTGTGATAGTACAGGATATTTTAAAATCCACTCTTAAAATGAATGCCATGGTATCTTATGGTAATTATAATTTGATGGCACTAATAATTTCTAAGAGAACATATATCACAGGATGGAAGTAGTCAGAGATGACAGCTTTGGGAAAGTATAGCAGCTCAACATGTTCCGTGCTGAGGTTGACACATTTTACTGCCTCTGTGAATGTCCACAAATGCAATAGGTGTGAAAAACTGTGGATCAATTTTAAAAACACACCTGTGACTATTCATTCCATTTAATGGGAATTTCTCAACAGGTTTTTGTTATTTAATCTGAAACAACTTAATATAGGGACAGAGAGCATTTTTCTGGTGATGTGTCACTTGCTCAGCATCTTGCTGTTGTACAATACAATTAGCGTTTTATCAACAGGAGATTATCACTGCAGGTCTAGGTGTCACATGCAGGACAGTCCAGCTAACCTGTTTAATAACTCCCCCCATCACCACCACAACGCACAGTGTGCACAGGAAGCTGCCAATCAGTGGTGTGGGTGGGGTTATTCAGAGCTCAACATTAAGAGCACTGCTACATCTACTGCAGAAAATATAGGGATGATACCAACACTGCACCAAGCAATCCAGAAAATGATACATCGGTGGAATCAGGGTCTCTGACCCTACATCATGCAGCTCTCAAATTCCATAATAAAAAAAAACTGCTGACAGATTACCTTTAAAACAAGTGGGCTTTGTTAAATGTTTTTGGAGAACAATCTGGTTCATCAAGAAATCTCCAAGAGTGACGTATTGTGTGTGTATGGGCAGCGGCTACTCACAAAGTCATTTTACACAGTTGCACTCAAAGCTTACCTCCCTCGCTATCTCTAAAAATAAAATTGACTTTTACTTTAGAATAGACTGTATAAACACCTTGATAGATAAAAAAAATAACAAAATACTTTACAAATGTATGGAAAACCTTTATGGCAACTCTCAGTGACCACAAGGCATTACATTCTTGTTTTCAATATACTGACTAGTACACGGGCGAGCATATGTATCTGATACTCCAAATCTATCTCAATTAATGTATTGCCCTAAAGAAAACTTGTCACCTTTATAATGCAGGCACAATGTTATACAGGAGTTCATAGAAAACTATTCAGTATAATCTGTGTTCTGTTAATTTTAAACTTTAATCATTTGAGTATTCTTAGTGTACCGTCACACTAAGCAACTTACCAGCGATCCCAACAACGATAGGGATCGCTGGTAAGTTGCTAGGAGGTTGCTGGTGAGCTGTCACACTGCGACGCTCCAGCGATCCCACCAGCAACCTGACCTGGCAGGGATCGCTGGAGCGTGGCTACACGAGTTGCTGGTGAGCTCACCAGCAACCAGTGACCAGCCCCCAGCGCCGCGTGGAAGATGCTGCGCTTGGTAACTAAGGTAAATATCGGGTAACCAACCCGATATTTACCTTGGTTACCACGGCACGGAGCTACACGTGCAGAGAGCAGGGAGCAGTGCACACTGAGCGCTGGCTCCCTGCTCTCCTAGTTACAGCACACATCGGGTTAATTACCTGATGTATGCTGCAGCTAAATGTGCACAGAGCAGGGAGCAGCGCACACTGAGCGCTGGCTCCTTGCTCTCCTACTTACAGCACACATGGGGTTAATTACCTGATGTGTGCTGCAGCTACATGTGCACAGAGCAGGGAGCAGCGCACACTGCTTAGCGCTGGCTCCCTGCTCTCCTAGCTACAGCACACATCAGGTTAATTAACCCGATGTGTCCTGCAGCTACATGTGCACAGAGCAGGAGCCGGCAGCACAGGCAGTGAGAGCGGCGGAGGCTGGTATCGAAGGTAAATATCGGGTAACCAAGGACAGGGCTTCTTGGTTACCCGATGTTTACATTGGTTACCAGCCTCCGCAGAAGCCGGCTCCTGCTGCCTGCACATTTAGTTGTTGCTGTCTCGCTGTCACACACAGCGATCTGTGCTTCACAGCGGGAGAGCAACAACTAAAAAATGGCCCAGGACATTCAGCAACAACCAACGACCTCACAGCAGAGGCCAGGTTGTTGCTGGATGTCACACACAGCAACATCGCTAGCAACGTCACAAAAGTTGTTCGTTAGCAGCGATGTTGCTAGCGATGTTGCTTAGTGTGACGGGGCCTTTAGTCACGTGGACAGTCCTAATCAGTGATAGCCTTCATTGTATAAATGTGCCCAGAGGGATAGCTGTAAATCACTGACAACCGCCTACTTGACTCAAAACTCCAAAATAAGAAGATGTTTCAATGAATAAAACAGAACTTCTTCTGATAACTCCCTTCCCGACATTGGATGTACTAGTATGTCCAATTTTACAGAGCGTTCCCGCAAATAGACATCTTGTTGATTGTACAGGCACAAGAGCTGTGAATGCACGATCGCTGCTGGGAGCTCAGCTTCATTGATACCTGAGTTCTGGCTGTAACAGCCAGGGATGGTCCTGCGCCACCTCTGGCTGTTTAACCCTCCTAAATGCAGTGATCAATATTAATCGAAGGATTTATAAGGCTGGGAGAGAGTCTGGGGCAGGGTAATACATGGAAGGGAAGAAAAGGTTCAGCTCACCTGCCAGCCAAACTGCTCAAATCTTTAGGGTGCAAGGGTCCGCTGGTAGGTCCACGCCAGCATGGGATAAGCAACAGCAAAATGGAAGGGAAGGATCCAGCACAAATTCCTTATTGATAAAAAGTTTTTCTTATTCTTTATTGAAGTATTAAAAGCAAAAACAAAAGGGAGACCGAAGATTGGAAACATACATTAAAGCATGGGTGCTCTTAACGCGTTTCGGACTTTAAATAAAAACAAACTAAGTCCTTAGTCATAAGTGGGGCAGGGTACCTTAAATACCTGGTACTCCCCAGTGATAGGCTAATGGGCTAAGGATACATCGGGTGTCACATGGAACTCTACAGGCATAGGCTGGGAATACATCAGAGAGTTAGTGTGATGACACAATGTTTAGCCTTTTGTATGAAAGTGAACTGTTCTTAATTAGGCCAGATGTACAGTATGTGTTGTATTGTTTGTTAAATCAAGAGAAGATATCCATTGTCTCTTCCCAGACTGATCAGAGCCTTAAGGACCCGTTACACGCAGCGATGTATCTAACGATATATTGCCAGGGTAATGGATTCCGTGACGCACATCCAGCATCGTTAGCGACGTCGTTGCGTGTGACACCAATGAACGGCCGTTAACAATCAAAAATACTCACCTTATCATTGATCGTTGACACGTCATTCATTTTCAAAAAATTGTTGATTGTTGCAGGACGCAGGTTGTTCATCGTTCCGGAGGCAGCACACATCGCTACGTGTGACGCCTCGGGAACGTTGAACTACAGCTTACCTGCGGCCGCCGGCAATGAGGAAGGAAGTGGGCGGGATCTTACGGCCGCTCATCTCCGCCCCTCCGCTTCTATTGGGTGGCCGCTTAGTGATGCCGCTGTGGCGCCGCATGAACCGCCCCCTTATAAAGGAGGCAGTTCCCTAGTAACAGTGACGTCGCTAGGCAGGTAAGCTCCTAAAGATTTTGTGTGCCACGGCAGCGATTTGCCCATGATGCACAAACGACGGTGGTGTGTTCTTTCACCAGCGACATCGCTAGCGATATCGCTGCGTGTAACACACCCTTTATTGTTTATAATTGTGCATTGCTTTCGCCTCTCTGACTGCGTAGCTCAGAGGAAATTTATGCAGTCAGATTGAACTTGTGACCAATGAGAGAGCAGCCATTTCCAACCAATCCTGTAAGACATAATACCCTGAATTGAAAACTGAGAGCTATAAAGGGGCCTTGTGTCACAGTTGTATTTTTGTTTTTGGAGACTAGTGGCAGCTTGAGAACTGGAGCCCCTTATCTCTATCTGGGACTCTGCATTTAAAATGTTGTATCATTTCCTTTGCTATTGAAGTAGTTAAATGTCAGGGTTTTTTTGTTAGCAGCTCTCCTGCAGCTATGGTCAGCTGCACATGCTTTGTAGACAGGGCTGTGGAGTCGGTAAGCCAAACCTTCGACTCCGACTCCGACTCCTCAAATTCTCTTGCACCGACTCCGACTCCGGCTCCGACTCCGACTCCTACATATATTGTTATAGTTAGGTGAAAAATTTATTTTAGTACATGAATATGTGTATGTGAACATCAGACATTTAATAATTTTTATGATACAATAATCAAGATATTTGGATAGAACATAAAATATATTTATTGGAATACAACTTTAGAACACAAAAAACTGTAATAAATTGTAAATATGTAATACACTATGTAATATGCAGTAGATTACATATATATCTTGTGTGTGTATATACACTGTGCATATATATAAATATATATATATATATATATATATATATATATATATATATATATATATATATATATATATATATATATATATATATATATATATATATTACATATTTACAATTTATTAGTTTTTTGTGTTCTAAAGTTGTATTCCAATAAATATTTTATGTTCTATCCAAATATCTTGATTATTGTGTCATAAAAACAATTAAATGTCTGATGTTCACATTGTACTACAATACATTTTTCACTTAAATATAAGCGTTATACTAAATGTTATTATTTAGTAAAATATTCAGCACATTCTGCATTGCACTCCTGTCCCCAATTTATTATATATTTTAGGAGTCGGAGTCGGTGCATTTTATACCGACTCCGACTCCGACTCCACCAAAATGAGCTCCGACTCCGACTCCACGACTCCGACTCCGACTCCACAGCCCTGTAAATTGTAGACATACTTCCTTGTGCTTAAATAGTTAGGTTTCCCAGCAAGCGTTGCTGACTATACAAAGTCTTTTCTATTAATGCCATCTTAGTGGAAGGAAGCTGCTGTGGATCTTCCAGAAGTTGTATCCTCTCCATTTTTGGTTGTTTGTCTTTCCTACACTCTTGTTTCTTTAGTGCAGTGGTGGGTCTAATGACCCTCAGCCTCCTTTCACTAGCCAGGACTTCTATAGGGTTTTCCAGGGACTCAGGGTGCTGCTCGTCGACAGTTGCGGAGACTGTATAGGGACTGGCTAGGAGTGTAGGAGTGTAGTGACAGCTCCACTGTTGTTATTGTGTCCCTGGTGTTCCCCCCTTGTCAGTGGTATGTTTAAGTGTGTATTTCGTTGTTCGTCTGACCTCAGTTGGTCAGAACATGTTCACCACGCGTGTTGTATGACAATATAGTCAGCCCATATTTTTGTTTTTTGTGTCACTATGTCTCAGGCTGTGGCATTTGCACAGCTGTTGTTGACCCTGTCTCAGACGTTTTTGGACATTCAGTCTGAGGTTGTGCAGCAGCTGCAACAAATTGCTGGATTTCTCGTTTCGGTGCATGCCATGGCGATACCAGAACCCAATATAGCCCTCTCAGATAAGTTTTCTGGTGGAAGGGATACGTTTTCCACCTTCAGGGAGGCCTGTAATTTATACTTCAGACTCTGCCCGTCTACTTCGGGGAGTGAGGACCAGTGAGTGAGGATTGTTGTCGCTCTCTGTTGCGGGGAGATCCCCAGTCCTTGGCCTTCTTTCTGCCAACCGACTCTCCATCACTACGGTAAGTCGACAAGTTTTTGTGGCTTTGGCCCTTGTAAATGGCAACCCTGATGGAGTCTAAACTCCGAAGGCTTGAGCAGTGAGCACGCCCAGTGTAGGAGTATTGCTCAGAGTTCCGGAGGTGGGCCACTGACACCCAGTGGAATGACCCAGTGCTTACAAGTCATTTCTGTCAGGGGTTGTCAGCTAGGCTTAGGGACTCTCTGGTGCAATACTCCACCCTAGAGTCACTGGAGGCAGTCATGGTCCCCCCCATTAGAGTGGATTGACACCTCAGGGAGAGACCCTTTTGGACCGTTACCTGTCATTTTTTCCAGGTAGGAGCTCCCACTGGTATAAGCCAACTAACCCATGCACTTTGGGGGAGCCTCCCCTCAGACTAAGTCGCTTACAGTTCGTCGAAGGTCTGGGTCCTGCTTCTACTGTGGGGATAAGAGGCATTACATCAGGTCCAATAAGACCTAAGTCAACTCCATCTGGCAATAAGCCGTGTCCTCCTGGTCAGGTGGAGGGAAATGACCAGGCCATGTACATCTCCTCCATCTATATGTCTCAGTTCACCATTACAGCAGAGGTGGTTATAGGTGGAAAAACTGAGACTATCTCTGTGCTGGTGGAGAGCGGAGCCGGTGGCAGTGTGGTGAATCTTTGTTTTGCTCAGACTCGGGGTCTGACGTGTAGTGCAGAGCAGATCAAAGTATTGTAGTGCGCCTGCACAGGACCTCAATGCCGGCTAGTGTGGATTATGTAGGATGCGTAATGCACCGAGGCTTCAGAAGAAGGAGGACAAAGATGGCCAAAAGAGGAGGCGCCAATACTGGAGAACGAAGACACCCATCCGACCAGTCTGCACCACACCACACTTTAGATGAGTATTATAAAGTGATTTTTACATTGTACACAGCGTCCTAGGGCTCTTATATACAGCATTTTAGAACACTGTATATAAGAGCCCACTGGTGGTGGCTGCAGCTTATAGCCACCAAATCTGATGTCAGGTTCCCTTTAAGTCATCTGATTGATGGGTGTGCAGAGAATCAGAGCCCAACTGATGTGATATTTTCAAAGTACAGGACAGAATATATAAAATCTGAGAAGTTTAGGAATGAGTTGACAAAGTGTTGAACATTTACATAATAATTTCCTTTATTTACTAGGACCATGTGTCAGATTACATAATTATAGCACTAACCTTACCCTGTGAAAATAAACCTAAAAATGAAGCAGAACTTTATATCCAGCACTTGGGGCCCTCCGTGGTGATGAAGCCTGAGTGTTGGATCATAGTGGTCACAAGTGAAACTCTCAGTTCAGACATCCATTAGTAACACTTCCCTGCTGTTACCATGGAGATTTCTGATTGTGTAAACACAGCCAGACAATCGCTTTCGGAGCCAGGATGCTTTATAGGATGTGGCCTGTGGCCAGTAAACCTCCCATGGTGACATCACTCTTGTGGATGGAAGATGCTGAATATTACACTTCAGCTATACACTTTTCTCTTGTAATAATTAGGATATCTAGCTAATCGCCATCATCTGTTATTGGAAGTTACACAGACATCATCTGGATACACCCTCTGATGGAAATTCTGTATGCAGCCTTTAATTTCCATTTCACGACCGCACAAATTTAATTCACGACTTACAGAATAATGAAAAACAGCAAACCTAAAAAGGCATAAAGCTAGTAACATTACTGAGGCATAATGTAATGGGAGCATCATGCCTCAGTGATGCCTGAGTTTTCCTAAATAAAATGTTAGTTTTTTTTAATACTTTCTTTTTTTCTATTTTAGCATTAACCATAAAGAAGGGCAGTGAGCTCCATAGGGGTGAGCAGGCCCATGACGATCGGGAGGGTGCAGGGTAGTAAGGAGTTAAAAGGTTTTGGTTGGGGATGAGGGAGATAGATGGGGGCATGGGATTGGTGGTTGGTACTGGAGGGGAGATTGGTGGAGAGCAAGGAAGGGGTGGGGGCGTAGTTTGAGGTATAAAGAGAATGTAAAGTGTGTTACCTTCCCTTTCGTCGCTTGAACTTTGTGCCCACCCGCCCGCCCTTATTATATAAAAAAAAAAAAAAAAAAAAAGGGGAGAGTAATATATACAAAAAAAAAAAAAAAAAAAAAAAAGAAAAAAGAACTACAAAGGGGGTGATGGCTTTTTGTCAAAAAAAAAAAAAAAAAAAAAAGAAAAAATGTTTGTTTTGTTGTCACAGCGGGGGGATAGGTCCGTCTGAGAGGTTGGGAGTACCGACAGTCGGTTTGTTGGTACGAAGTCGCTCAAGGGGAGTGGCTTCGGAGTGGATGGGAACTTGCAGGCGGAGGTCCTGCAGGTTCTGGGTGGGGGTAATTAACGATGGAACGTTATTACCCCTCACCTTGGGCCGGTTGGTCACGGCCGAGGTGGTCCTCTGGGCCGGTTTGGAGGTTACGGCCGGGGGGTTAAGAATGATGGTTGTTTCCCTCTCGGATGGATCTATCGGTGGTTTTGGTTATAAGGGTATATATGTATAAAGGTTATGTTTAACAATGGGTGGCATGTTGAGCCACGAGTTTGGTATACATATATACGGTTAAATAAAAGCTGTGGCCATTCCTTGCAATAAAGTCGTAGTTATCGTCTTTATTTAAGTAAATAGGGTATGGGGGGTAGAACCTGTTAACCTGCTTATCCCTTATAGATGCGTCAAGAAATACATCCTTACACGTTTTAGGTAACCAGTATCCAAAATAGTTAAAATAGAGTCAAATAAAATGGATTAAGAACATATTTTAGTTTTGTCATGTAGGACACCTGGACCAGCCATATCACTAAGAATATATAACACCCAATAATTTGCAGCAATAGCACGTTTGATGTGTGGAGTATGTTATGCAGTCAGTTCTTGAAGTTGATGGGTTGGAAGCTGGGGAAAAAAAGCAACTGTATGCATCTGAATGACTGACTAATTGCAATGGCTAGACATTTGGGTCAGATCATCTCTAAAATGGCAGGACTGTTGGGTTGCTTCTGATTTGCAGTGTACAGTACCTATTTGAAATAGTACAAGGAGGAATAAATAAAGAAACAGTGACAGGAGCAGGCAACAAAGGATTGAATGTGTGGAGTAGAGATGAGCAATGTTCGAGGGTCGAGGTTTGCCAATTTCATGTTCGAGAGATTTTGGGAGGTGTTCGAGTCGTTCGACGAACTCGAACGTTTGCTAAAAGTTCGGCAGTTCGAGTTATGTTCGAGAACGGTTCGATCACCAAAAGTGTGGCTTTTCACAGTAAGTATGTGCGCACGTTGCGTATCTGCATGCGTCCTGCGTCCCCAGCACAATCCCTCTCTCTTTGCTACTCACCAGTCACAGGCGCCTCGCTGCACAGCTATCAGAAATCTCCGGCGGCTTTTCCTCTTTTGAAAATGGCTGTCGCTTCATTATTCAGTCTCGTATTCCGTGCCTTCCCCGCCCACCGGCGCCCATGATTGGTTGCAGTCAGACATGCCCCCAGGATGAGTGACAGCTGTCTCACTGCAACCAATCCCAGCCGCCGGCGGGCGGGTCTATATCGTGCAGTAAAATAAATAAATAATAATAAAAAAAAAAAAATGCGGTCCCCCCCAATTTTGATACCAGCCAAGATAAAGCCACACGGTTGGAGGCTGGTATTGTCAGGATGGAGAGCGCCACGTTATGGCGAGCCCACCACCCTAACAATATCACCCAGCAGCCACCCGGAATTGCTGCATCCATTAGATGCGACAGTCCCGGGACTCTACCCAGCTCATCCCGAATTGCCCTGGTGCGGTGGCAATCGGGGTAAGGACGGGGTTAATCATGACAAGCGTCTCCCCGAGACACCTTCCGTGATTAACCTGTAAGTGAAAGTAAAGAAACACACACAGCGAAAAATCCTTTATTTGGAATACAAGACAAAAAAACACCTCATTTACCTCTTTATTAATCCCCAAACAACAATCCAGGTCCGAAGTACTCCACACGACACTGTCAGCTCTGCTACATGAAGATGACAGGGAGCCCTGTAGAACACGAGTGCTTTGTGTCCTCTCCACGCAGCACCTGATGTGAGCCGCGCTGTCACCAGAAACTTCACTCTGCAATACAGACGTCAAGATAACCAAATCTTCCTATGTTTCTCCTTAGAGCCAGTGGCTCAATGGTTAGAGCTCCTGCCTAAGAAGCATTAGTTCATGAGTTCACGTCCCAGCCGCCCCGGTAAAGAATTTAAATTATAATTATTATTTATTTATAATTATAATTTAATTTAAATTAATTATGCACTGAGGGGAGGAGCCAGACATCAGCTGTGAGCCGCGGGCCACACCTCTAAAATTGGAGCAGTTCACGGAATGAGGCTGCATTGCTCTCTCCTCTCTCTCTTCTCTCTCTTCTCTCTCTTTCTCTCTCTTGTTCTCTCTTTCTCTCTCTCTTTCTCTCTCTTTCTCTTTCTCTCTCTTCTCTCTTTCTCTCTCTTGTTCTCTCTCTCTATTGTTCTCTCTCTCTTGTTTTCTCTCTCTCTTGTTCTCTCTCTTTCTTTCTCTCTCTCTCTCTTTCTCTTTCTCTCTTTCTCTCTTTCCCTCTCTTTTTCTCTTTCTCTCCTCTCTCTCTCCTCTCTCTTCTCTCTCTTCTCTCCTCTCTCTTCTCTCTCTCTTCTCTCTCTTGTTCTCTCTCTTGTTCTCTCTCTTGCTCTCTCTCTTTCTTGTTCTCTCTCTCTCTCTCTCTCTCCCTCTTCTCTCTCTCTTCTCTCTCTTGTTCTCTCTCTCTTGTTCTCTCTCTCTTGTTCTCTCTCTCTTGTTCTCTCTCTCTCTTTCTCTCTCTTTCTTTCTCTCTTGCTCTCTCTTTTTCTCTCTTTTTCTCTCTCTCCTCTCTCTCTTCTCTCTCTCCCTTTCTTCTCTCTCCTCTCTCTTCTCTCCTCTTCTCTCTCTCTTCTCTCCTCTTCTCTCCTCTTCTCTCCTCTTCTCTCCTCTTCTCTCTCTCTCCCTCTCTCTTCTCTTTTCTCTCTCTTTTCTCTCTCCCTCTCTCTCTTTTCTCTCTCTCAGATCTGGCGATGATCAGCTGATGCGGTCACCTGATGGAATCAGCTGACACTATTAGTCGAGCGGTGAGGCCGGCTTTTTACCGCCCGGCCGGCTAAACTATCAGCTGCTGCTGTCGGACAGGAGTCTGCACAGAAGTGTGTAGTTTTTTTTTTTTTGCACTGATGCATCAGCTAATTGTATAAAAGCCGTTTATACAATCAGCTGCTGTGTCATGTGATTCAGGCCCTTGAACCTGACACATCATCTGATCGCTTTGCCTTCCAGCAAACCGATCAGATGATATTGGATCCAGATTGCACGGCACGGGACCCTTGACCCAGGATTACTGCGGAGGGGGGTTCTTTATTTCAATAAAGATGGAGTCACTAATTGTGTTGTGTTTTATTTCTAATAAAAATATTTTTCTGTGTGTTGTGTTTTTTTTATCTGTACTAGAAATTCATGGTGGCCATGTCTAATATTGGCATGATATTAGAAAAACCCGGCACACAATTGGAGAAAAGGAGAATATCCACTCAAAGTTGCTTTTAATATGCTGGTGTTTTATTCGTGAAAAAATTCATTACAGTCAATGTGTGGCAAAAAGGCAGGGTGAGGTCCAACGTATCGGCTCATATGTGAGCCTTCACCAGGGACAATGCCGTATAGTATTAAGGAAGGGTCCTGCACACACAATATATGTGAAAGATAATGTAGGATGTGGGCACAGCACAAAGCTATAAAGAGTCCGTGGTTCGAAATGCAGTCAGGATAGGGAATTATACGGGCAGTATTATAAACATAATGTGTACCATGTAGGGGCTCACATCAAAAGGATGCAATAAAGGTTAATGCAAAAATATGAGAATGGGTCACGTCAGGAGAGGGAAGCCTGTGGACTGTACTTGGTGACCATATAATAGGGGAATCACCCCATGTATATTGCAGGGCTAATCAAGAATCGGTATACAGACCAAAGTACTTGGTGACCATGTAATAGGGGAATCACCCCATGTATATAACAAGGCTAATCAAGAATCGGTATACAGGCCAAAAGTAATCTGGAATGCCTATTGCAGCATATAGTCAGAGTGAAGGAGC